>NC_056737.1:73670917-73805917 GCF_019279795.1 Protopterus annectens | reverse complement strand
TTTTTCCTCTTCAGAAAGAGAAACAAGTTAAATCACAGCTTGCCATTAAATCTCAGATATTTTGACTAGTTATGAAACAAAACATTTCTTTGCACACAGAGAATAACTTTGATTAAATCTTTTCAAAATATTTGTTGCTTCTGGAAATGCAGGAACTATATTTAAAAGGGTTAATAATAAAATAAAATAATGAGAGAGAAAAAAAACATAGTACAAATCATTTGTTTTTAGTCTCTTCTTCTTCTCTGAAGTCTTCCACGAAGTTTCAGTTGCCAGTCTCTTTAACGAAGGACTAGCCCATTCCATTTCTTCTATTTTTTCCAAAATCTTATTTTTTTTGATAAACAGTTAAGCAGAGTCTAAGTCATCGAAAATTTTAGGACCATCAGGAAGGAAGATTTTAAGCTTGGCAGGAAACAGAAGGTATGTTTTAAACTGTGCTTTTTTAAGCTCCCTTATTAGTGGCAGAAAAACTTTTCTTTTAGCTAATACCATGGAAGAATAGTCATTGTCAAAACGCACAGTTGTTTCATTAATCTTAACAGGAGCTTTAGCCCAAGCAGATTTAAGAACCATCTCTCTATCAAAAGATGATAGAAATCTAACTATAACATCTAGGATAGTTTTTGTTAGAGTTAGTATTAGCTATAGTTCTATGTGCTCTTTCGATACCAAAAGAGAATGCTTCTGGTAAATCTAAAGTTTTAGGGAGCCATGTTGTTAAAAAAGAAGTAATATTGTTACCTTCAATATTTTCTGGCAGTCCAAAAATCCTAATGTTATTGCGCCTAGATCTATTTTCCAGGTCATCCAGCTTTGTTTGTAAATGTGTATTTTGTTTCAGCAGAAACTCAATGTTGATTTCCTCTTCTTATATTCTATTTTCCATGTCATTCACAGCTTCTTCTATGCCTGTCATCTGGATCTTCTGTTGTTGCAGGTCCATATGTAACAAGTCTATTTGTTTTGTAGTTTTTCTATGAAAGTGTCTATTTTAGTATCCATTTTATCCAACTTAGCAGTAAGTTGCTGGACTATAATTATCAGAGACTGAAGTTCTTTCTTGATGCTGGAGTCTTGAGAATTTGTCTTACTGGAACTCATTTCAGACTGATAAACTGACAGGAAAATTTCCAAAGTAATTTCTGACAGGAATATTATTAAGATTTCCTTTCTTTTTTAGATATAGTTCAAGAACTATATAAAACAAACATATTTAGAAAGAAAATTACTTCAAAAATTAATTTTTTAAGTAATTAATTCCTGTCAATGTAATGAAATTGGTGGAGCTGAAGAAATCTGCTGCTATCCTGTGTTCATCCTTGGCCACGCCCCCTTTTTTCTCTTTCTTGATGTCTCTACTCTATGTTTTAATATCCTTTCCTTAAGTTTCCTAGTGGTTTTACCGACATAGAAAACAGGACAGGACATACAGGTTGCTAGACAGATCACCATCTTAGTATTGCAGTTGCATTTACCAGGACATGGAAGGGTACAATAATAACCATCAATTGCAACATATGGACCTGTGTTAATAAATTTACAGGCCTTGCAAGCATTACACTTTGACATTTTGGAGACTAAACCTCTTGTTTATTCATACATAATATATAATTCATTATATATGCATTCTAAGAACTGTAATAATTTCAAAAAATGCCTGTTTTTTGTCATCGACAGAGTGTTTGATTATGGTAGGGGTGGAAACTTGAACCTACATCTTGAGAAACTAGAGTTTGCGGCAACTAAAAACTAATGCCACTGTTTATCCTGGCATAAATGACAATATTTCATTAGCTCCAGTGTTAAAATTAAGGGCATTGGAGATCTGAAAATATTTAAAGTCTGTTTATTCTAGTTGTTGGCTCCCTAAATACAATAAATATACAATGTAGGTATTATGTAGTGTAACCAGTGTGTATTTTATATTTAACATTTTTATCTTACAGTTTTTAAATCAGCATTTTTAACTAAGTTGTACAATATATTTATTTTATCGGCACAAGTATTTTAAAACATTTTTCTATAAGTGAATTAATATACATCTATATGTATACTTAAAGGTGATTTCTATTGAACACAGCACTTTGCTCATACTGATGTACTGTCTTTTTAAATAAGTATTCATTCACTTCTCTATTGCATTGATCATGTGACTGTGTTAAGAAGTTTACTTAAGCTTGCATTTGAATTTTAACAGTTACTCTGATGAAGCCCTACTGTGGTGGTGGTGCTGCGGTAGCGTTGTCGCCTCACAGTAAGATGTTGTCCTATTCGATTCTCAGCTAGAGCGTCTTCTGTGTGGAGACATGCGTGAATGGGCGTACCTTCATTGAAGGTTGTGTGCCAGGGCCGGCAACTTGGCACATAAAAATCTACTGCCAATCATTAGTGGACCAGAGTTCCGCTATGGCGACCCCTAACCGGGAAAAGCCGAAAGACACAACAACAACAACTCTGATGAAGCCCTGGGAGCCACAGGGTAAAGTGCTTAATCTTTTTCTGTTAATAAAGTTTGTCAAGTGTTACCATACTGTACAGGTTTGGTGGAGTTTTTTATTTTTATTTTACTAGTTTTGAGTTTCTGCTCTTTTGTGTGTTTTTTTCTGTTTATTTTTTGTACATCTTCAAGGTTCAAGAAATTTATTGTACCTGTCTACTCCTCACACATTAAGCCTTTAATAGAGTGTAATGTCCTCTTTGACCTATTCTTGTCTAAGCATATCACTCAGCTTGAGAGACCACAGCCTTTACTCACCAAAACAATTAGGGACATGTCTTCCCTGAGCTATACTGATTGCCTCAAAGTGCTTTCTCATTTCTGTTTACTAAAAACTCTTGAGAATGCACCACTGGCCTACAAAGTCTCACCAGAGTCCATTCTTATGTGATCTGCACATCCAAGAAACAACATGAACACCAGACTGAAATCTAAATTTCTATGGAAATATAAATAGGATCTGCTGGTGAGATATCCCAGAAAATCCCTCTTTTATGGATAGACTTCCTTCAGTTGTAAAAAAAAAAAAAAAAAAAAAAATAGTAGCTTTCTGACCCTCTCTAGGTGTATTCTGGATGAATGGGTGGGCACTTGTAAATACATCCTGGGTCTGGCTTCTCAAGCCCTCATTGAAAAGGGTCAAAGTTAGGTGTTAAATACACCCAGAATCTGCCTCTTAAGCCCTCATCAAAGTGGGTTTAACTGGGTATTAATTATTCATGCATGTGGGTACTTGTGAGATCTTGTGCCTAGGCTGCAAATGTTCCTCTGCGTCAATAGCTTAGCATTAACCTACGAACCTAAATGAAGCCAACACAACAGAACTTGCTGATGCAGGGAGTTGTGGTAAATGTAGGTTTCACCTTGCCTTAAATTACTGTGAACTTTAGCATTTGTATGCTCTTATGAAATGAGATGAGGTCACTGCTGTCTGCTTTCTGGAATACAGATGTGCAGCGTATCTGCAGAATATGCCATTAGTAAAGGCTTGTTTTGTGTAGCTGAGGTTACTGTTCTCTCTGCACCAAGATTTTGAAAGATGCATCTCAAATATCATTATTTCAAAATAACAGACTAACTAATAACTGACTGCCAGTAACTGAGAGCCTTGGATTTCAGTAAAGTAGTTTGCATTCCATCTCTCATTACAGATTCTTCAATTGGAAACTAATTTTTCATGAAGTTACCATTGTAAGGATAATTTCGTTAACAATGAATTTTTGTACAAATCTGGGGTTCATATGCAACTGTACAGAGGTAAAGGAAAAATCTGACAAATATATAAACAAAGACACAAATATTTAAAATCTACTACGTAAAATGCCAGGAGTATCAAAAATAAAATCATGGAACTGGAGGCTTGGCTTCCCTATTATGAACCAGAGCACTATCGAAATTCTTCTTAAGCCAGTCATACTAAACTGTTACCTAGTCACATCTGGATGTACAGTTTACAAAGAAAAGAGTGGGCAGGAGAGGTAATCTCAAGCAGAAAAGAGTTTGGGCGTCACCCTGTACGGATGAGAAATGCTAGCCAAGGAGAAGGCATGGATATTTAAAAAGGCACTAGAACTAACCTTACCATCTGCCACTGTCTGAAGAACAAATGCACCTTTGCAATACAACATTAAAAAAAAGGTTTGTCTGATATGTGCCAATGTCATATACATGCGTATATAATAAGTATGGTGTGTGTGTGTGTGTGTGTGTGTGTGTGTGTGTGTGTGTGTGTGTGTGTGTGTTAGTTCCAACTGCAGCACAAGGAAGAGCGAACTTTGCTCCATAAATGTATTTTACACACAAACGCACTCACACACACACACACACACACACACACACACACACACACACACACACACACATATATATATATATATATATGTGTGTGTGTGTGTGTGTGTGTGTGTGTGTGTGTGTATTTGTTAAAAATATGTTTGCATGGATACTACAACAGCAATTAACTAAGCAGGAGTACCAAACATTTTGGAAAGCCATAAACTCCTTGAAAACTAGGTACATCACAGCTTTTGAACATTTCCCTCATTAAGAGGTAGCAGAGTCTTTCACTGACTACTTTGGCAAAATAATCCAAACGTTAATCCAGGCCATCAGTTAGCAGGAGACCTAGCAAGTAAGACATTGTTACCTTTTACACAGATGTGAGTGATGTCTCAGTCCGTTTAAAGGCCCTCTGTTAAGTTTCATAAAACTACATCTTATCTACTTGACAGACTAGTTCCAACTGCAGTGCAAGAAAGAATGAACTTCACTCCTGAAAAGAAAGCATCAGTGTTCTACTGCAAAAATTAGTCTGCAAGATTTCACTTAATCATTCGGCAAAAGTCTTGGAAAAGGTAGTTCACAGACAACTGACTAATGTTATTTGTAAGCATTTCTGTTGTAATGGAATTATTTTCTCTTGCTCTTATAAAGCATAGCAAACAAGTCTGACTCAAATTATTCCTGGCACACAGTCATTGTGGAGATTTACTACCATTGTGCATATGTACAGCAATATGAATTACCTTTAGGCTAATAGATAGATTCATTCAACAGTATTTTTTAATCTTTTCTTAGTATATCCTGTTCTGATCTGCACACAAGAGGACACTTAGTCTTAATAAAAAATAATGTGAACTGTACCATGAAATGTGACAGCTTCATTTATCAACAACTATCATGTCCAAAGACCAAAGTCCTCTCTCTCTCTCAGTTAAATTCAGCCTATTAGTTTATACCTTCAGGAAGGAACATGCTTACTACATGGACACACAAGTTCCCCCTTCGGATTCAGGGTACTAAACTCCTTCATTGCCAACAGGCCTTGAGCTTATCAAATGCATGAACCTTTGTATGTTCACTGAGGTTACAAAATATGTGAAAACTTGGTTTATTAGTCTTTAAAAAATTCATGTTGAAACCTCATTGAATTTGGACGGAACATTATTTTATGGTGTGGATAACGGCATGCAAAATATTAATTTGTTAAACAAGTGTTGTCTTATTGTCACTCCACCCAGTTGGTTATGTTACACCCCCAGACACACGAGCTCACTTTGTGAAGTGCATTCAGTCTGTCCAGAACATACTAAATGTCAGGAGTCAATTCTGTATGTGACAAGCAAAACTGGAGAGCATGCATTGACTTATTGCCCCCCATGTACAGAGGGACAAAGCAATCCATAATTTGTTGTATGTGAAGTGACAGCTGAATTCCCCAGTTACCCTTGTACAAACAATGAGTGACAGCTCAATTCCCCAGTTACCCTTGTACAAACAATGAAGGAAACATGATCAAACTAATACATAATGAAACTGCAATCTATTGTTTGAGAGATTGCTGCTAAACAGTGGGATGCAGATTGAAGTACGGTATTAAAATGTTCTTGTTTGCATTAATAAGCAGTGTACAGTATGAACTCAAGCTGATAATAAGCGACTTTGGCTGATCTGTCTTACTTTCTAACTTTTTCCTATAAGAAGCATGATGTTCTGCAGAAGAGAACATGTTTTTAAAAATTATGACAGCTCCAGCTTTGAAGAAAATTGATTGTAATTGCATACATTAGCTCAATCCATTATTTACTACAGCTTCGAAGACACTTAAATGATACTTGAAAATGTATTCTGATAGGTTGAGAGGCTTATTGAACAAGTGTAAGGCCTGTTGGCAATTAAGGAGCTTGACTCCCTAGATCCAATGTTAGAATTTTCTGGTGCCTATATAATCATCCAGTTCCTTCTTGAAGGTATAAATGAATGGGCCGGGTTTAAATAAGATATGAATTTATTGCATAGAAGTGGAAGCCTTAGTTGTTAAATTTCATTCACACTAAGGTTGATATTATTTTTCCCAGAGGTGTAATGTCCCCTTCTGTTCTGGTCTCCAACGTGTTTCAAGTAGGAAGGGGTCCTTCAGTGCATTATACATCAGGCATAGACCTCCTCTAAGAAGGGAATGGAGAAGAACATTGCTGTAGTCAGTCCCTAATAACAAGCCTTGAAGCCCTTTGATCCTCTTTGTGAAGTAAGGCCATCTGTAGTTGTGATTGTTTACGATACAGGTATGTTCAGGGGGTGGGGTAACAACCAGAATTATATGTATAGGGGAGGCGGTAACAATTAAAATCATATGTATACACAGTGGAATAAAACATGCAGGAAATGCTCCTACAGCCTTTAAGTGCTTCCCATCTAGAATAGTGGTGATTACTGTGAATCAGTGAGTCTTTACATACCTTTCCATATCTTGGGATTTAAGCAAGCAAGGCAGTTTTTAAGCCCTGTAATGATACTCTGATGGATTTGACTTGGGTATAGTTTTTCTTCTGTATTTTATTCAGTCACTTTTATACATATCCTTGCATTCCTTTCTATATGTTTAGGTGCCATGCAGCTGAACACAGTGTTGAATGCAAGAGTCCTTTTGAAGAGTTTAATATATTTCTTATTGGGGTTTATACAGTGTGTGCTGTGGCATATGATGTATCTGAGCGTTGAACAGCTGACAGCACACTGCATTAAACAATCCACTTCTTCCTCATGCTATTAGCTTTTCTAGTTTGGTATAAGAATATAAGAATAAAAAATAAAATAAGAATAGCCATATAAAGGTGCCTATTTAGCAGAAGAGAGAAGTAGATATGTATATCAGAGACGGTATTTACTGTTGGTACTCTTCCGTATAGTGCGGTGTGAAAATCTTTAAATCCTAATGTTGTGCTAGTCTTAAACCTGGTACAACATATCTTGCTATTACCTGATACTTTTGTATATGCAAGGGTGCCAGAACCATAGGGCAAGGGGGAGGGAGAGCTGCAAGACCATTTCCAGGCAATTACCTAGGAATGGCAGGCTTCAACAATTTAAAAAAAAACAAAAAAAAAAACAAAACTACATGGTGGCAGTGTCTTCTTTAAGAAGACCCATGCATGTGTAAACACAGTCCACACTTATTATGAGCGCGGAATTTAACCTAGCTGTTCCATTGTTGAAGTGTGAGTGAGTGCTGATCACAGTCATGCTTGTTTTCCAGGTACGGAGAGTCTTTTGCCCGAGTGTTTTTCTTATTGCTGAAATCTTGCACCATTTCAGTAGAGGTCCATGTGTGTGTGTGTGTGTGTGTGTGTGTGTGTGTGTGTGTGTGTGTGTGTGTGTGTGTGTGTGTGTGTGTGTGTGTGTGAGTGTGCTGTGTGTATGTGTAAAATGCTCCAGTTAGGTATACCTGGCGGTTAGTGTTATTCATGCTCAAACCCTCTCCCTTAGATAAAAGGAACAAGAGCCTGAATTCTCCACCCACACCACCATAGCTCTCAGCTGTCCAAATTTTCACAAAATATTTAACTCATACTATTGGTCTGTTCCTCTTAAAAGTTGTGGTTTTCTGGCAAATCAGTGAGAAGTAAGTTCACTAAATAATGATAGTCATTTAAGGTTCAGTCTTCCTATCTTTTAGGAAACACATGATAACACAAAACACTTTATTTTAGCAACTTTCTAAGATTATGCAACAATGTTTAAAATGTGTTCCAGGTTTTGGGCCTTTGTTCCCCCCAAATAACTTTTGGCTTTTATCATATATTTCTTATGCTGCGAAGTTGAAAGATTTAGTTGAGTGTCAAATGGATTTTACAAGGAACTGAGAGCTTCAGGGAAGAGAAGTTTAGTGTTGCTTATGCCAATTCTATTTGCATTGATAGTAGCACAACAGGTAGCATACTTGCTTTTGATGCAGAGGGCTGTGGGTTCTACTCTACTCACTATGCAGACGGATTGCTGATACTGTACTGTGTTGTACTTTAAAGGGAGTGGATGCTGCACTCCTGTGAATATTCTCCTTTGGAGGAGTTACCTAGTAACTATTAACCTGTTATCAGTTTGCCATCCATTCCCTATTGCAAAATGCTAGCTTATCATTTTTTTAATGTAACATAAGCAATTTATTCTTCAAGGGCAACAGGCACTTTATTTGTAGATGAAACAATGAAATAAAAAGTTGTTTGCTAGCAGCAACCTCTTCATTAGTTACAGATCCCTTTAATATAGAATTATTTCGATGACTTTACTTCTCCGGAGATTTTTGCATATTTACTGATATTGGTAGATTATAATGACCAAAGTTTGAGTGGCCTTTCATGGTTGAAATTTTTTGAAGTGGGTAGTTTTGTCATTGGTGGACACATTTTGTTTCATTGCTTACTAGAAGACAGTTCAAAACTACAAATTTAAAACACATTCTATCAAGTGGTGCTGTATTATACCAGGAATAGAATTTAATACAATCAGGAAGGTGAATCAAAGAACGCATACGTGTATGCATGGTCCTAAAAATGTGTAAGGAAACTATCCTTTGAAAACAGCCCAGAGGTAAGCTTAATCCTCCAGTGGCCAGATGTAAAAGGAATGTGGGTTTTCATGCCATTTCAATGAATGTGAGTTTCAAGAACAGAGAAGTTTACTGCTCATGCTAAGTCTGTTTTAATTGCAAGACTGTATTGTATTGTTTAGCAAATAGCTCAGTGTTTGTGCTATCTTCTTTCAATTTTTGTAATCATTGTAGAAGTAAATAAGAAAACAGTATGCACGCTGACAGGTTTGAATAGTATTTATGGAAACTGAGGAGAAATAGCCAAGTAATGTTACACTGGCGTGGCTGGAGAGGGGGCTGCTGCTGGAGTGATAGGGGGTTGCTACAGGAAACGCTACTCTGGGGGGCCCAATCTATTACCCTGCCTAGGGCCACATTTAACCATGATTCAGCTCTGGTATTTTGCACTATTTACTATAAATGATCAGAAGTTGGAAAGAAACAACTGTCAGTTGTAAAAAAATAAGCACTTTCATTCTGTGTTTGACAGTAAAGGAAAGAAAGCACTTATTTTTTACAACTGACAGTTTGTTGTTTCATTCCAATCCCCTACTCAGGTGTAGTATAAAAGATGAATAATCTAGGAACAAGCACTTACATCATTCGCTGGATTGCCAACTTGCTCATAGGGTGCAGGAGATCAAACTAGGGGATGGGACCACTCACCAATGGAGTCCTTGAGGGTTCAGTGCTAAGATGTTTTCTGTTTGGCATATACATCTCAAAGGTAAAAGGAAATACCAAAGGGCTTTGGCCGACTAAGTTTGAGATGACTGCAAGCTAGGAGCAGTTATTGAATCTCCAAATGGCTTAACCATCATGCAAGAAGGTTTGTCCCAAACAATAACTGGTGCCAGAATCATGAATTGAAACTAAACTCCAAATAATACATTATCATATTCTTTGGGAAGTCATCTACTCCAGGGAACTGCAAATTGACAATACCCTCTGAGAACTGACTTAGTTGTTTGGCATTTGGGAGCTTGTGTGTACAGTGATCTAACTTTTGACCAACATGTGCCCAGAGTCATACAAAAGTCTTTCTATATTGCAGAGCTTATAAACAAATTGATTGTGACAAGATCTAGAGATATTATTGCTCCACTTTACAAAGCCTCATTAGGTCAATCATTTTGTATAATGCCCACTTTGGCATGTATCTGTCCAAACCCATGCAACAATTGGAATACCCGCAGAGATACCTTACTAAAAGGATACAAGTCCTAAACAATATGTCTTGCATGGACCACCTCAAAGATTTATCACTATACTCAGTATCCTACAGAGTGCTTAGAGGTGACCTGTGTCTGACATACAAGGCATCCTCCGACCTAATACCGATGGGCCTACTAAACATCAGCAAGTCAAATGACATCAGAAATACTCAGTCCAGGTACCTAAACTGAATGTTGTGGAAAGATGGCTATATTCAAAAAATTTTTTTTAAAATAAAAAAGCAGCAATATTCCAAAGACTGAGCACTTTCGCCTCCATACAGGAAACTCTTGGATCTAAGGATGGGTAATAGAAAGTGTACTCTAGGATTGTCCCTCGTGAGACTAATGGATAGAGACAGTTCCTAAATGCTGCATCCCTTACACGGGTCCCCTCAAATTTACTATGGTATGATCACAGTTAATCTCACTAGGGCTAATATACAATTATCAGCCATAGGATAGGTTAGACCAACCAGGATATGCTAATTCAAGCACCAAAAGGGAAATTGGCTAAGCTTAAAATGTCCTCCAAGTGAACTTATGTTGTGGTAGTAAATCATTTTAAAAATGTGTTCTTTTTAGATCACTAAGTGCCCCTCTCACCACCCTCCCAGCCTTCAACAGCTTCCGGCCCTCTGTGTAGACAGCGGATGGTGTCTTCTGCAAATGTCAGAAAGCTATATTATTTTGATGTTAAAGAGATGGTAAGTTTTATTGCAGTATTCATGTGTTGCAGTGTAAAGATCTGTTTAATGGGAGGTACAGTCACAAGTGTACAGTCAGCTCCAGATTTCTTCAGTCAGACAAGGAAGTAATTTCTGATTACAAATAAAAAGTATGCCAAAAAGGAGTGTCCTCAGAACAAAGCCTTGAGGGATTCCATTAGTGACAGGTGATGGTAAGGACAGGGTACTCCTTGCCCTGCACATCATCTCCCTAGCAGAGAGGCACTGAATTTCTCTAGGAGTTAACACCATGATCCGAGATGCCAATGAAAGCTGATAATCTTTTCCACACAATTAGGTGGCATCCTTAGTGAAGAGAAGATCTCAGTACTTGTAAAGGTTTTATGAGCATGAATAAGGACTTTAACAATATCATCCATATACCTCTGCATCAGCAGAAGACAAAGAGAGAGAGAGAGAGAGAGAGAGAGAGATGTGGTCAGTGCCACTGATTTCCAACATGTATATATGGATATTGAAAATAGGCGGCCATGGTGGTACAGCGGTTAGCGTTGTCGTCTCACAGCAAGAGGTTCTCCGGTTCGATCCTCGGCTGGGGTGCTATCTGTGCGGAGTCTGCATGTCCTCCCTGTGGTCGCGTGGGTTTCCTCCGGGTGCTCCAGTTTCCTCCCACATCCCAAAGACATGCTGTAGGTGGATTGGACACTCTGAATTGGCCCCAGGTGTGAGTGTGTGCATGTGTGTACCTTCTGTGGAAGGTTGGGTGTCGGGCTGGCAACTCGACACCGTAAAACTCCACTGCCAATCATGAGCAGACATGTGATCCTCTGTGGTGACCCCTAACCGGGAAAAAGCCGAAAGAAGAAGAAGAAGATATATGGATATTGAAAGGAGGAAAACAACTTGAGGGTGAGGTTGGGTGCAAAACAGCTTTGTAATAAAAGAAAAACAAATGCACCCAACTTACACAGACACTGACTTTAATCAAATAAAACAACAAAGTAAGTGCTTTCACAACCAAAAACTGTCGCTTCATCAGACAAACTCAGAAAAAACACAGTATCCATATATAATATCAATTAAATCGATTAAATCATTAATTAGTCAGCTGATGCAATCAAATAGGACACAAAAATCTTAAAAAGATAGAAGTATAAAAACAAAAGCATGTTTAAAAAGTACATGCAGTACAACATAGAAATGTATATATTAAAAAATATATGTATATATTTATCTGCATTTACTATACATAAAATATATAAATAAATACAAATAAATATAAATATAAAAATCAATGTTTAAGCCTCCTTAATTTAAAAAAAAAGGCTTAACAGAAAAAATGCCATTCAGGCCTGGAAGTCTCTCTGCATCTAACACAATGTTTGTAACATTTTATGGATAACACTGCAGAAAAGAAACTGTCCTGGCAAAGAATACAGACTATATGACATTTTAGTAGAAACGGCAGAACACAGCTGATATGAACTCTATGTGCCCAAAAACACCACAAGAAATAGCGTAACACACTTTTTATTTCCGCTTTCGTCCGTAGACTTCTTCAGAATAAAATACATCACCATATCACCTCCTTAAATACACATCTAATTAACACAACGCCATTGATGCCAATTACCCAATTAATACAATATACATATTTAATTTAAAAAAATGTATGTAAAAATAAATATATTCCAATAAAAATCATCTCCTATAAAATATGTAAACAAAGTAAATCATTCCTTTTGTCTATTCTTAATTTTTGATTTTTTAAAAAACATTTCATGTTAATGGACTCGTTAAGCCCTGGTGACTGGTCTGCCTTTAATTTTATTTGCCACTCTGCTTCCTTACATAACAATGTATTTTTAAAGTCCCCTTCCCTCAAATCTTTGTGACATACATCTAAAATCGAAAACAAAAACTTATGGAATAACTTACAAGTTAATGAATGCTTAAAAAGAGCATTGTTATCGTCCTTGGTTTTCATGCTGTATAAATGTTCTCTGATACGTATTCTTAGTTCTCTTGTCGTCATGCCAACATAAAATGCAGGACATGACGAACAGAGAGCTATGTAAACAATACCTACACTCCTGCAATTCACATAACCTGGAACTGCAATGATTTTTTCTGAGGTGGAAACTGCAATGTAGGGACCGACAGAAATATATCTGCACATATTACAGTCATTACAACAATGCATACCCCTCTTTACTGTTTCCATCATAGGTTTATCATTTTTACGTTGTACTAATAAGTTCTTTAAGTTCCTATCATTCTTATGGACAAATATTGGTTTCTCACCTAGAATACCAAACATTTCAGCATTACCTTTTATTATTTGCCAATTTTTAGTAATTATTTTCCTGATATATTTATTATCCGTATTCATTCCAAGACTACAAATCGTATTGTTAGTCCATGTACTGTTTGTATAACTGTCACATACCCTGATATGTACATCAGATAAATTTAATAAAGGTGGAAAATCATTGCTGCGTCTCAAAAGGACGTTATCAGCTATTTCATCCAATTGGGCATCAGGATAACCTCTGTCAGAAAATAAGGACTTAATAATAACTATATGACATTTTACCAACATTAATGAATCGATTTCATGATCGGGAAGCAACCGGAAATGGTGTGAAATATCCGGTTGCGATAATACATAAGTACCAGATATACTTAGTGGCTTTAGCGCTATCCCTAATCTCATCTCTTAGGAAGCAGGAGAGAGTTTTCTTATCCATGTTTGTGAGCATGCTGTTGCTGTGCCTTATTACAGAGACTCCAGGATAGCTTTTCCAGTATATTTTATTTTGTGGCTTTAACAGTTGAGTTATTAACTTGTTGACTTATGACTGTGGCCCAGTGAAACCTGTGTGAGGAGATGTTTTGAGGTGCATGTGCACTAGAGGACACTGGGTGAACCAGCTAGTAACGCTGTGTATATTCTGCTGAAGATAATGGGGTTTCACCGATCAAGTTTAAGAATTTTTCTGCATCTCTCACACTTGCAATTGGTCCAATTAAAATTAAAAAGAAATTTTCAGTAAGTATCAAACATTTAGGCATTGTCTAATGGGCTTGAAAGCAAGAAAGTTAGAGGTGGAGACTGTAGTTCTTTCCTACATTTACTGATGTAGGAGAGGAGTAGGTAGAGTGAGGATGCAGAAATTGTTTTAAAATAATATATAAGTTTGTGGCAGTGTGCCAACAGGTGGCAACTTGAACAAAATATGAAATACAGATAGGAAAAGGGTGTGTGAGCTTTTGTGTATATGTATGGAGATGCATATATTTGTGTGTATATGTGTATAAAACATTGTGTATATGTCTATCTATCTGTCTATCTATCTGTGTGCAAGTGTGTGTGTGTGTGTGTGTGTGTGTGTGTGTGTGTGTGTGTGTGTGTGTACGTACATGTAAATATAGGGAGAAAAGGGCTAGTCACCCGTGGAGTAAACATTTGCTCTTGTGATTGTCACTGTTGATGGAACACTCCAACTCCATGTGGAAAAAAGAAAAAAGGGGTTGTGGGTGAAGAGATGTGGCATGTGATAACACTGACTTTGGTCTTAGCACTGTGGTATGAGATGAGAGCAAAGACTTTACTCACAGCGAATAACTAAATATTTTTGTCAAGTGGTGAAAGTTGCGTTTGTTATTGAGGAGTTACTGAGTTTGACTACTTTATATGGCTGGACAATGGGCAATATTTTCAAGAAGCTGTGTAATTTAATTGAGAGAACAGGTGTCCAGGGATAATGAGTTGACTGCTTTCACCACAGAGAGTGCCGTGTTAATGGCCAGGAAGAAAAATAAAGAGATAGTCCTATCTCAGAGAAAGTTGGAACAGAAAAATGCACAGACCCCCCCCCCATAGTTTTACATTGCATTCTTCATCTACAAACAGTGTTCAATGAGTCACTGAATTTGTAAAATATGACATCAGTGGTTATTTAATGCACAAATTACATTTGTTCAAAGGGCTTGCGGCCCACAGTTTCATGCATTTCTCAGTGATATGGATTCCATTCTGGGAAATGAGTTGGCAAGGTATTTAGACCCGAGAATAGAAATCAAAACATTCATAGAGGAGAGAAACTTAAATTCTCCACAGTTTTGTCATACACGGTGGTTTCTAGAGCTGTTCTTGTTGACATAACACAACTATATGCAAATAATCTCAAGCTGCAAGGTCCTGAGGAGATGATTACAGTGATGTAATGCAGCATGAGAGTCTTCACCAGCAAAATGAGATTATAGAGGGACCAGCTGTCATTCTGTGCATACAGGGGTTTTACTGGATCTGCTTATGTAGATTTCATAGATCAGCTATTTGAAGAGCTTGATAACTGATTTCTAGACTTCAAAACTGAAAGAGCACATTTCCAGCATTCCATTCTCTGTTGATGTTGATAGTCAGTCCAAATGACCTAGAAATGGAGCTTATTGACCTACAATGTTACACAGATTTAAAAACAAAGCTTAGAGATGCTCAAGGAAACCAGTCCAGGACTGGAACATTTCTAAGAGTTTTCTACCTTCTTCCCAGAGCTGATCAACAACTGCAGGAAGACTGTCTTTTTCGAGTACATATGTATATGAGAAACTGTTTTCTACCATGAACTTTAAGGGTCTATATCATATGAATGAATTGCATAAATTGCGAACGCTCATAATATTGAACGTACTGGACCTCGACCTTCCTATTGTGGGGGGATGTGCCCTCACACCCCCTGATACATATATATTCCAACTCCGAGATTGCACTACAGTGACAAAAAGGCAAATATCTCATTCTTCACTGTACCGTGATCTCAGAAAAATCACTTTGAGGTCTGGTACGTTCAATATTATGAGCGTTCGCAATTTGTGCGATTCGTTCATATGATATAGACTCAAATTTTAATAAGTCAATGTACTGATAGAGACTGAGTGATGAATACGTTGCAATATTTCTCAAAATATGAACTTCATACATAAACTGTCAGTGAAGAAACTTACACAGGTCTCTGGTATGTGACACTCACAGGGAGAGAACTAGTACTAAAGGAAATTATTGTTTTTAATTTTCAAAGTATTTTTTTCTGCAATGCAAATGAAATAAAAACATCAAAAATGGATTTGCATGTTTTTGTTTGTGACATACAAACAACTGGAAGTTACTACTTAAGTAAACTGTTTTTTCTTGGTCCAGCCCTTGGGTTGGTGGAGAATTTTCCTTGTCTGGTCCTTGACTAATATGAGTTTGAGACCACTGTTTTAAATCTTTCAATTTCATGGTTGTTCTTGAGCCTTAAAGCTACTTATTTGTGAAGTTACTTCTTATTTCTAATTTTCTGTATTCTTCATATGTAAGCTTTGCCATGCTGTAACTAGCTGGTGACTGAAAAGTGGCCCTATCCACACAGTTATCCTTTTATTTATTTATTTATTTATTTGACATTTGTTAACTGTGTTAGTCCAACTGAGCCAAGGGCCCATTTTCAGTGGAGACTCAAGGAGAAAAGCTCCAGAAAAGCTCTTATCTGTTCAATCAATTAATCAATCAATCAATCATTCAATCTCTTCCTAATCAACAATAAATTGAACAAGATAAAAACACTTCCTATGACTGTACAGTTACAGCAGCTGGAAGCTTTAATAATAATACATACAAAATCACTTCCTTGTTTTTTTTTGTAAGCTATGACTCTTTAAAATCACCTGATTTATAACTGAACCCACTTTTGGACGTTACCATAGAAAGTCACTAAATTTACAAGACTGTTTAAACCTAAAGCTTCTTAGTCTCATGGTCACTTGGAGAGGCTATGTGAATGGAATGTCATATAGCACATCAGATTAATCAGCACTGCTACACAGAATGAAATATGCAAATTAAAACTATGACTATTTATCCCGACTGTCATGAATAGAAATGGTTGAAATCAATCACACTTCATACCCTCAAAATTTTTATTGCCAGAGTGGTGGTTGTCTGTTTTGGGGACACAGGGCATAAACTACAAAAGCAGCAGAGAGAGCTACTTCTTAATGTGCACTTCAGCAGGGCACGTCAAAAATAAAAAGGAAATCAACTTTTTTTTTTAAATGGTAGCCTAAAGTATAATAGCAATAATTGATATTGTACAATATTTAACAGCTGTGCCTCTTTTCAACCATTTGGGCTTCATTCTCATGACCGAACTTTAGCAATTGTAAGTAAATATTAACTAAGTCACAGTCACAACACTGATAACACTTGTTGCAGCCGCTGAAAACATTGGTGACTGCAATGATTTCTTGGTGGTATCTCCCTGACTATCTGTTTTGGATATTTGTTCTTTAACATGGCTTTAGGTTATTTAGGCTATTTAGCTGATATCATGCATTCCTAGTTTCTGGTGTTATTTGACTAGCTGACAAATCAAAAGTTCAGAATTTCCAAAGCAACTCGGCTAACAGGTAACCATAGCAGCACCATAACACTGTGCTTCTACAAGTTTTTGGATAAGCCTGTGCTTAATGTATATCAAGTAGTCTATGTAAAAACCTAGCGAAGGACTTCCCTGTGGAACTGGAGGACATAGCAAAGTGATCAGGTCATAGTGAGAGGGACCATTGTCCTGTAATCTGCTGCACCTTCATTCATTTCTAGCACATGATACATACTTAGCAAGTTTCATTTTTCCTTCAAAACTGTAGCCTTTGATGTTTCAGGGCAAAGAAGGGAGGAATCACATTGGGAGAGGATAAGAGATGAAGTACCATAGTGATTATACAGTTTAATAATAAGACATAAAACATTATGGAGCTAAGTATCTTAAGTATATAGAGCCTTGTGGAACCCCCCCCCAAAAAAAAATTGACAGAGTAGGGGATGGCTTGTTCCAATCTGAAAGACTGAGTCCTTTCTCTTATGTAGTTTGCAAGATGCTAGATGGAGAGGCCAGTCATGGTGAAGAGACCCAAGAAAAGGTGAGAATGATTAATGCATAGGCCAAGGAAGAGTTAGCCAATTAGACTACCCAAGTTAAATTAAGAATTCAAACATTGTCAAGCGTATGAGGTGATGACAAATCTGCAGCCATTCAATTCAAGAATAAAGAAACCTATACACTAATATTACAAAACTAATTGGAAAGTTAGATGTCCCAGAAGTATAATAATCTACATGCCATGTCACTGTTTTATTCTCAGCTCCGCTCTTTTCCCTCCTCTCTTGACGTGTCTGAGAGCTGAAACACACCCAGTCCACCACAGTTCCTCCTTTTCCTCTTCTCTTTCAGTCTTTCTGTGCACTTACACAAGTTCTTGGACAGTTCCTACTCCATTACCCGTGTCTATGTAGTGGTGTCCCTATTCCCTCCAATCCTCATATTTCATGCCCTGTTTTGCAAATTGCAAATTCACCATTCTTTCATTCTCTGTCATTCCTGAACAACCTCTATTTAATAGCTACAAGCTTCTGTTATACATCATGCTGATGTCTTCAGTTTGACTCCCTCAGTTTCCATGTGTGGTACTCTGAACAAGTCACTTAATCAGACAGTACTCTTGGGTCATCCATAGAAAGGGATACCTGTGTTCAGTTGGCTTACCCAGTTAATAAATAAATTAAAAATAACATTACTGCCACAAGCTGTGAGAGACTGTGTGTGGTTCCCCTACCCTTGATTGAGTATGAAGGGGATAAGTTAAACTCTGCAGTTTATGTCTTTGGTATAGAAGTCCCTGATTGCTTTTTTTTGTCACCCCAGGATATCATTTTCATTCTGCCAACATCCCACATTCACTAAAGGGTTTATCAGCTTGTCTCCTACCCCCAGGACTTACTCTTGTATTCCTCTGGTTGGTCAGGGATCCTAAGGGTGTCCTGGGGGGTTGGTTGTCTTGTCTTCCAGCCTGTTTTTTTCTTGATGCCCTACACACTTCCTGCCCCACCTGCCCCAGTCACTGATTCATCTGAGGGCAACTCCACTCTTTGGATCATGTTACCTCTAAGGGATCATCATCAATGAATGCCCTCCAATTTGGAATGGGTATGCCCATCCCTCCCTGGCACTTTGTCAGTTCCCTGAGCTTCTAAATGTACCCAAGTCAACTGGGCCATAGTTATGGCTTTATACCTCTATGCCACCAGAGCAGCTAAAGTGCTTCATTACTTTTAAGGTATGAAATCACTGCTGGTGTTTTTTTTTCCAGTTTCTCCAAGTGTTTGGGCTTTTCTTTCTCTTCTGCAGTTGTGTGACCATGGAGACAGTATCTATAAGTAAAAGAGAGAAATCTGATTAATAAATAACAAATATATGTAAGTAATGGTTTACCCCCCCCCCCCAAATGGTTATTTTTGTTTATTTCATTCAGTTTAAACTTCAGCAACAGGAGACTTCACGAAGTATAGAAGTGTTGACTGATGGAAACCTGACACAGTGACAGAGTGTGCCACTTTCCACTAAAGTTATTGATGGGAAATTCCCATTTTTGTCACATCATACTTCCGGTTGCGGGATCTGTACTTGTAGCCAGTCTGTACTAGATAATTAAAGAACCTTCTTTTGGCCTTCCATGTCATCTTTTTTTTTTTTAAGTTTCTGGTGCCTTTATGTTACTGCTAGGTTGCTTTGGTCATATGTGAGGGACTACTAGTTCTTCTGTAGGCTTGATAAGAAACTTCAGGCTGTCATTTGCTTGTCTGGCATGATATTTTGGGGTCTGCTGTTTTTCCTAATCCTAGCATGTGATTCTCAGGCCTCCTTCAGGAGGTCCGTGGAATACCATCCTTTCAGAAGAGTTTATTCAAATACACCAGAGGGAGCACATGAGAGTTCTGCTTATGGCCTTAACCTTTTTAAAACGTATATTAATTAACCTATGAATGGTTCTTATATTATTTTATTGTTGCTACAATGCTTAGAATACAATATATGTATGTATGTATATATATATATATATATATATATATATATAAATAAAAATTTTTGTGCATGTACAGTATATATATATATATATATATATATATATATATATGTTTACTACATTAAATAAGCATAGAAAATCAGTGTAGGCAGGGATTGGCTTAGGTAGAAGGGCTGGTGATCAGAATGGAGAAAGTCCAGTCTTACTAAGAGCTTAGCATAACTGTAGATGTACAAGTATGCTCATCCTATCTGTAGGTGACCTGAAGACTGGCTCAGCTTCCAGAGCTGTACATCACATGACTGCTTTGACTGACTCCTTCCCATTGTCATTAGGATGTCAGTGATAACTAGAGCATAGTCCTATGTCATATTTGGATCTTTTTTGTCCTAACAATACCTGGAGCTAAAGCCCTCTGTTAGAACTTGAGTAGACTAGGAGGTAAGGAGCTTTCTATGGACTTTGAATTGCAAAGTAAAAAGGCTACCCCCAACCCTAAAGATTAGCAAAACAATGAGAAAAAGTAAGCCAAAATGCAGAACTACAGCTCTCCAAAAATAATGGCTTAGAATTGAAAGTGGTTACACAAGCATCTGGGGCAAAGGATAAATAAACTTAAGGAAGAGTGAGAGTGGGCTGCCAAAAACAATCAACAGAGCGCAGGTGAAGGGAAAAGTGCCAGTGGGACTGCTATGGTCTAGGAAAATGGAGCTATTATAGTGGACAACATTCTTTGTTTTAGGCTGCCAACATATTTGTAATGTACATAAAATATAGCCCATAGACTGGTGTTCAAAATGCAGACTTCAGTGTTACATGGATATCTGTTTCCTTCCTGGGACACCTAGAAAAAAACACAAACACACTTTTCTAGTTTAAAGATGCAGTTGAGTGCACTAAGTCAATGCTGACTGCGCACAAATACTGGCTCAGAGATGAAAGTGGTTTAATAACTGTCTGGGCCAAGAAAGGGGGAGCGAGGGTGACTGTCTAGAAGATGTGAAGAAAATACAAGAGAAAGAAATAGTTTGAGTAAGAGCAGTATGAGTAAATGCCAGTGTCTATTAAGAAGGAGAGAGTAATAGTTGACCAGTAGGATGTCAGTGGAGGAGGGTTTATAGACTATAAGGCTATTGCTTACAAATTAGGACACTGAAGTACTTGTAATCAGAGTAGTCACTATGCAGGCTAAAATATATGCAGAAGACTGGATGCCCCTAACATTTACTTAAAGCACAAGGGCAGAGGTGGTACACAGTTTGTCTTAAATAAATGGGGGGTGGATTGGCTCAGACTGCCTTTTGGATGAGCCTGATGTGTATATGCTTTAGGGGTGTTTGCAGTGAACTGTGTAACTCCCTTGACACTGCTTGGGGGGGGGGGGGGTAGAAGGAAAGAAGTATATAGAGATTAAGAAGGCAAGTATCCTGGGAAGGAGATTAGATGGAAGACATGGGGTAAAAACAGGACCTGCTCCCTACTTCAGGGTGCCAAGGAAATATCCAGAAGGGGAGGAGGGAGGAAGGGAATAATGGACTACAACAGTAAATGTACTCCAACATCTGAATTTGTGGTGTGTTCCTAACACAACTGTATTATGCCTATCTTACTATTCATTGCTTCATCCATCATCTGTGGGACTACTCCCAGAGGAATAGCAGTCAGTAGCTGGCTGTAAAAGGAACACCAAGAAAGCAGACCTTGTAAGATGGCAGAGGCAAACCCTGCTGTGGCTCTAGATGCCACACTGAGACTGCAGTGCTCAGGGAAGATATATTCTGAAGGCCATGCATATTTTTACAAAATGGACTGGATGCAGACCCCCAGAGTAATGCTGTTGTGGTTGCAGTGGAATGTGTGCTGACCCCCATAAGGAGTGTTGTAGCAGCTGTAGTTACTGTAGTGGAATGGGTGCTGACCACCATAAAGAATGCTGGGGTGGCTCCAGTAACTCTGGTGGAATGGGTGCTGACCAACATAAGGAATTATCTAGTGTCTTTAGTGGCTCTGCTGGAATGGGTACTGACCCACATAAAGAATGATCTAGTGTCTTTAGTGGCTCTGGTGGAATGAGTGCTGACCTCCATAAGAAATGATCTAGTGTCTTTAGTGGCTCTGCTGTAATAAGTGCTTACCCTCATAAGGAATACTGTGGTAGTTACCGTGGCTCTGGTAGTATGGGTGCAGACCCCAATAAGAAATGCTGCGGTGGCTGCAATGGCTCACTGGTGTTATGGGTGCTGACCCTCATAAGGAATGCTGTGATGGCTGCAGTATACTGATAAAATGGGCTTTGGTAAACAAATATGAATAAATAAATTAGACAGGTTTGCCATAGGCAGAATATCAGTAAAAAATACAATTAATTTCAAAAGTGTTTGCTTATTGACTGTCTTCTTTGCCCCCGGCCAGGGAAATATAGAGCTGATTTGTTTTCTTTCTTTGATGTAATGAGAAAATAATCTCTTTTTTAGATGTGCATAGACAGTTAAAGGTAGTTAGGGTAGCAGGTAAATGGATGTCTTGATTCAAATATATGTCAATTACTGTTTTTGTCAAGAAAGAGGAACTGATCTAAAGAGATACTCTGGCCTGGTAGAGAACCAAAAAGGGTTCCCTGTGTGTCGATACTTGTAATTTGAAATCTTTTTAGCTGAAGTGGCAGCTACTAATAAACATCTTCTGGCATTAAAATTGTAGGGGGCTGAAGCAGGTGGTTTAAAGGAGGCCATGGTTAGGTTTGCCATACTTAGGTTTTCTATTACATAGTTGCGATACCATGGTGGAGATAGCCCCTCCCTCAGAAAGTAACTATGGTGCAAAACGCCTTTCTGAAACTGTTTTACAGATGACCTTGAGTGCATGGGTGTCCATTGCAAGGCAGGTTGGGATAGCTGAAGCATGGACCTTTAAAAAAAACATAAGTGAAGCTCATTTTACAATGGCTGACAGGTAGCCCAGGAAAAATGCAACAACTGCAGTGTTTGGGTCTTAGTCATTTAATGGGAACCACAAGGAGAATCATTTCCAGTTTTGCCAGGTAAGATTTTCTTGTTTGGTTTCCTAGCCTCCTTCATAATACTTTGCATGTTCTCTAAAATGCATGTACCTGGTTTGAATTAAAGTTAAATCCTCCAAACTGTCAGCTTTAAAGTGGTGAGGCTAAGATTCATAACAAATCCTTTGTTCTGAATGAGAGAGTCCACACACTGAGGCAATACCATTAGCCTTTCCCTAACAAAGTTTAGCAGGAGGGAGTGTGACATCCATCCTCTGGGTCAGTGATCAGGAGCCTTAATCCTCACCACTGACACCGGTGGAGAATATTCACTGTGAGAAAAATAGACATACACAGTATTTTCAGAGGCATTTCTCTAGACCAAGTACAATTTCCCTTAAAAGCACACATGGAATGCATACTCCAGTTCTGGGGCTGGGATTTATTTCCAGGCCCCAAATAAGACCCCCCACTGACCACTATAGAGCTGAGTCCTTAGCCGGGTGTTCCAAGCAAAGGCCTCCACCACTCTCTTGGAGGTTTGATATTCACAGACACACACACACACACACACACACACACACACACACACACACACACACACACACACACACACACACACACACACCTGGGAAAGCCTTGCACAGCTTACCCACTTTGCCAGCTGCACCCAGACTATAAGGTAGATTTGGTGCCACCAGAACACCCTAAGCCAGCTACTTTAAGGCTCATACCAGGGTACCCAATTACACTTAGTAAACTTAATACTTATACAAATGATAGTGTTTAGCCAAACAGCAAGACTTTCAGGAATGTAGAGCCACAGTGCCATTAGATGAATGCAAGTACTCTCAAAGGTTAAATATTTTCTAAAAGACCAGCCACAATGTAAGATTTAGATATTTTTAATAATAAATAATAAAAGACATGAAAATACTAGATAGTGATTTGCAATAAACACCAGAGTTTCAATCACAGAAAATATAGAAACAACGCAGATGGAAGGACTCATGCAGATATAGAAAAAAAATAACATTTAGATAATCTCATTATATTTTCTAACTGACTGAGGAATTACTGTTCCCTAGTTATTCACTAAAGCAAGGCAAGATGAAAGTGGATGAGTGTTTTGTCAGGTCCAAAAACAGAGTGCACTCCTCACATAGGTTCATAGGTTTATAGGTGTGTACTAGACTAATGGCCTTGGAGCCTTTGCAAGCCTAGTCCATAGAAATGCCCTGGCATTGTGCCGCCCAGTGTTAGTTTCCAGTGCCTCTATCAAGTAGAGCCACTGGAGTGATCCCCGGGGTGAACTATCTATTTCCCATTCACTCATCAAGAGTTCTCTTGAAGATGGCCAGTGAGGTGCTCTGCTTGACATGTATGGGAAGTCTATTCCAGAGCATGGGTAGTCTCTGGGTTATGAATCTGTCCCTCCAAATTGTTCTGTTGTTTGTGGTAATGAGGTTGAGGTCTCTGGAGCATGTGGTGCGGAGGGATTGGGATGTCTTTACATGTAGCATTTCTAACAGAGGTGGGTTAGACATGGTTTTGTAAGTCAAGCAGAGATTGCCTCTTAGTAGATGATATGAGGCAGAGAATAGCTGGAGTTTTTGAGTCTGTCCATGTAGGACATGTGTTTCAGGCCTAGGATCCTCTTCATGAGGTACTTTTGTGGCCTTTTCAGCTGTTGCATGTGTCCAGTGAGGTACATGCTAAAGGGGGCATTATACTCAATGATTGGCCTAATGAGGGAATAGTAGAGAGAGATGATAACCTCTTTCTTCCTGGATGCAAACCCTTGGTAATGAGATGTGCCACATAGAAGGCCTTTCTGACCACAGTGGGAATGTGATGATCGAAGGAGAGGTTGCTGTCAACCTGTGTCCCCAGATCTCTTATAACATCTTCAGTGTTCAGTGGGCTCCCATCGATGTGGTAATTAGTGGGAACTGAGTTTTTCCCAAAGGGGATGACAAAGCATTTTGTGGCATTAAGCTTAAGGCCATAGTTTTGACACCAGTCATTGGTTTCAGTGAGGCCTTTCTGTAGGATGTCTACATCACTTGGGGAGTTAATAATGGCTCCCAGCTTGCAGTCATCTGTGAACCTGGTCAGCCAGAGTCCTTCTCTGTTGGCCTGGACTTCTGGGAAGTAGATGCCAAACAGGAGGTGACCCAGGACTGATCCCTGTGGGACTCCACTAGTGACTGGTCAGCAGTCTGACTTGGGGTCTACTACTTTCACACTGTGGATTCTATCTGTGAGCCAATTTACAACTCACCTAGTCATATGGGGTTTGATGCCTAGTTTGGTGGATTTATCAATAATTCCTGAGTGGGGAATGGTAACAAAGGCCTTGGTCAGATCGAGGTAGGCTGTATGAACTGCCTTGCCCTCATCCACAGCTCTGGTGACTGACTACTCACTGGTATTTAAATACAATTTCAGTGCTGACTACAGAATGACATCACATAACAAGCCATGCTCTTGCATCCCAATGTAGTAATTAGTTCACCACTAAGGATAATAGAGCAGGATCTCAGTCCAGGCTTTTCACAGACCTTGCATCTCTGGCTGCATTCAGACCTGTGAGATAAAATCTTTATGCCCTAAACCAAGTAATTTAATTTCAGGGTATTTTTCTTAATAGAAGCTGAGCTGAGTTTAGCCCCTTCCCTTCCAGTATTCAAATACAGTTTCAGTGCTGTAGATCAATGTGTGTGTATATTCCTTTAAGAAGCTATCCAAGGGCTTGCACAAGTGTATAAATACAGAGCACGTGTGAGCCTGACTGCTGTTTTGTAGTAAACTGTTGAGATATAAGCATGTATGTATGTAAGGTTTGTCTGTTCATCAGTTTGCACAGTTTGCTCTGCATTTTATGGTGCTGCTATCCATCCTGATATGTTTCTATGTAATAAAGCATCTGAATGAACTACCCAGCCTGCTTGTCATCTGTGTTAGACAGGGATTAGCGACATGGTGTCAGAAGAGGCATGTCTAAAAGGGCATGGTGTCAAAGGAAGCATGGCCAAAATGATTTGTTGCCAGAAAGAGTTCCAGTTTCTTCAGTTTGAGTCCGAGAGGCACCCAGTTGGTATTGGAGGATTATAGAGGAGTGGATCATCCCTACTGCCCATTTAATTCACAAAACAGATCAGAAACAAATTTCAGATGTTAAAACTTGCTCAAATAATTTGCTAATCACAAAATATGAAATGAGTCATACAGAACGCTCTAAACGATATTCGAATAAACCAATATGTCTGATATTGATAAAATATTTGAATTACTACAGAAAAATGTTTGAAATAAAGTCCGAATTGCATAAAATGAATAAAATAAGAGGAACTGACTGCATTTTTGCTAAGCATGTATTTATCGTATTAATTAAAGATATCCGAGTTATCAGAACTGTATAAAGTGTTTGCATGTTTGTGCAGTATTACAGTAAAGTTATTTCACAAAATACAGCGATTTTAGAGCATATTTCACAAAGTACAGTGCTTTGAAGAGTTTATTATGTATCTAAATGTTATTACAAGCTCACAAAACAATTTGTTCGTTTGTAATTACAAGGGCCGTATTTTTCAGTGTGTTTGTGCATACTTTGTGGGCATGGCAAATGGATTTCAAAAATTCAGTGCACTTGTATTTGACAGTAATATTGCTGAGAACTGGAGAGTGTTTGAGCAAGAGTATGACAGTTTCATACAGGCTGCATTTTCTGATAAAGATGACCGTACAATAACATTTATTCTGCTTAATTTAGCTGGGTCAGAAGCCATTGAAAGGGAGTGTCCATTTGTGTATGCAGCTGCTGTCTTTGCAGGACAGGGGAGAAACCATCATATTGTTGTACCAGCTGAATCAAGGGAGAAGCATGAGTGCTTCAAATGTAAATTTAGGGAAATGTGGAACCCCCAGACAAATGTTACAATGGAAAGGCACTTACTTTACTTGAGGGATCAAAAGCCTGTTTGGTGATTTATGGGATAAGCTGATAAAATACAGACTTGTGTATGTTATTAAAGATGATGCTGTGAGAAAGATTTTGCTTTGTGTCAGTGATTTAACTTTGAATAAGTCCATTGAGATTTGTCAGATATACGAGCTTACAGAAAAGCACACAAATATGCTTACAAATGAGAGGCATGTTTCCAGTAACTTCTAGACCTCATGTTGATAGTATGCAGAATGTGGTTGAAAGAAACAGGCCCAAGCACATGGCAGCAACTGTATTCCCTGCAGCACCCACTGGTAAACCCCAGAGCTTTCTAGCAACTTCCAGAGTTTGCACAGTCTCAATGAAGCATAAGAGTGAGTCAACAAACGCAAAGCATGGGCCCCCACCCAGTTTCATTGCCAACTGTTGTAACTGTGTAAAGATAAAAGTAAGAGGCAAAACCACGAAGTGAACCGTCTTCTAGATAGCAGAGTTCCAAAAAATAGGCACGATATAAATCCAAAACACTTTATTATAGATAGAAATGAGCGCTTTCGCGTAGTGCTGGCTACGCTTCTTCAGATAAACTTACAAAAATAACCTCTCATTTAAATACATATTTTTGGCGGGATCATTATTCAATGAAATTACAATTGAATCAATTAAAAGTAATAGTAATTGCCCTACAACTCAGTCAGTTACATTTGATGGCCAAATAACTGCAGTTAGCAATCAACTCCAAAACAGAAACTGAAAAAACGTTACCTCAACTCAAAGCACCATCACACATTGTCATGTTGTATAAATGTCAAACACCATAATAATAAAATACAACAACCTGTTGTCCCTATGATGAATAACAAATTCATAGTCTGTCATAAATAATAGGTATATCTAGGATATTAGCCCTAGAAGTAATGCGAACGATATATTCAACTAATCATATACGCATATATTACAAACAGAGTTCCATTTCACATTTAGACAGAGAATAAATGATATCCCAAAACGTGCCACAGGGACTAATATTCTGAACTCAAATACTGAAAAAAATAATACGACAAGAATACTTGTCTTCATAAAACAGGGCCTTGATGACATACATAAAAAGGGATCCAAACCTGTCAGCGTCTTGATCGACAAAATCTATCATTCCCGATGATAGCAACAGACATTATTAGTCAATGATAATAATATAATAAAAATGAGTATCACAAATCAATACAAAATGTGTCTAAAAAGAACCAAACATATAAATTAAAATACCAACATCACTGCTGCCTTTAGAATATATGACTAATAAAAATATATCCTATACCTATGGAACTGTTCATCCATATAAGTTATATACATTAAAAGACCTACCCATGGAAACAAAACCTGGGGGTTGTAATTTAAAACTATATCAACTGCATGAAAATACCTGAATATAGATATATAAACTAGGAATGTAA
Organism: Protopterus annectens; assembly: GCF_019279795.1. Lineage (NCBI taxonomy): Eukaryota > Metazoa > Chordata > Ceratodontiformes > Protopteridae > Protopterus > Protopterus annectens. The sequence continues at coordinate 73,777,839 of NC_056737.1, read as the reverse complement.
TAAAAAGTGCTACAGCTCATATCATTATAAAAAATATATATATATAAAGTCTTGTAGACAACAACTACACAGTATAAATATAGAATAAATATAGAATCACTTCTGAAATACATATACATAAAAAATATATATATATAAAAATGGCTGTATCAAATACCGATAATGTCCACCTCTATTAGCAACTATCAAATCATAGTAACCTCATGTGAGCTCACAATAAGTCACATAAATATATACAACCTAAACACACATCTAGGAACTCAATTGAATTACACTAATAAATATATATTGATCTTGTAATGATTATTGAAGTAGCAAGACATCTAAAAAACAATCCCTCACATTTAAATAACTGTAGTATACCTATAATAAAATAGTGACATAGTATTGTATTATTTCATCTCCGCTAACACTGGTTTGATGGAAATGTAATTATTCAAACCTGGTGGTAAGTGAGCTGCTAACTTCAAAATCCAGTGTAGCTCCGCCCTAGCTAGGGCATTATCATTATTATCCCCTCTCTTACTAGTTGACAATACTTGCAACACTCTGAACGTAAAATGGTGTGTGTGATAATCTTTTATGTGTTTGGCCAACGCATTAGTCTCATCTTGTTTACGAATATCATAAAGATGATCATAAATACGATCTCTTAACCTCCTCTTTGTCAGTCCTACATAGAAGGCTGTACATAACGAGCATGTGGCCAAATAAACAACATTCTTAGTGTTGCAATTAGCATAACTGTTGTAACTGTGGTGGAAATTATGAATCTAAAATGGAAAATGTTTAGATTTTGGTCAGCATTGCCACAAATGCAATAAGTGGAATCATTTCAAAAGGTTTTGTAAATCAAAAGGCCCACATTCTTTCATTAAAAGGGAATATTTTAAGAAACGAGTTGATCAATTAAAAAGCTGCAAGCCTACTCTTTATGTTGATGGTGTGTCTGTGCTTTATGAAACAGTCAATACAGTAGATTTAAGAGCAAAGAATAAAGTATTTTGTACTGTTTGGATAAATAGAAAACCCACAGAGCTCAAAATTGACACAGGTTCCAGATGCAATGTTATGTCAGCAGAAAAATTTGCTGAAGTGTGTCATGGTGAAAGGCTTGATTTGGCAAAGTGTGTGAAGCGTGTTGCTTATGGTGGTGAAGAAATTCAGACTGAAGTCTCATTAGTGCTTTCATGTTACTCTGCTGGGAGATGTCACGACTTGTTATTTTATGTGGTCAAGAGGCATGTCCAATCATTATTAGGGCACAGAGACAGTTTGAAAATGGGACTGCTTTCATTTAACAAGGAAGTTCATCATGTTAGCTTAAAAGACCACTACTCTAATTGCGCCCAGTATATTTTTTTCTATCTATGCTGATCTTTTCAAAGACAAACTAGACAAGCTTCCAGTTATGTACTCTATGATGCCCATGTAATCAAGGCTCCTCAATCCTCACCACTAACACCAGTGAGAGGCGTCCACATTGGGAGGATAACAAGTACAAACACAGTAAAGTACAATTTCCCTTAAAAGCACACAGAAATCACAGTTAGTCTGGGGCTAGTTTCTCGCTTTCTCTCTAGATCCCCAATAAGACTCTCCACTGGCACAGCTAGAGGGTTCAGATCTCAGCCAAGTGGTGAAGCCAAAACCTCCAGCACCCTCTCTGTCCAACCAGTGCTTTGTGTCTCTGCCCAAGTAACTGATTCACACACACACACACACACACACACACACACACACACACACACACACACACACACACACACACACACACACTTTGAGATATGATTTATATACAAACACACAGACACTCCTGGAGAAGGCTGGCACAGGTTCACTAGCTATGCCCCCTTCTGCCCAGACTATAAGGTAGAAATCACTGCCACCAACCACTACTTATCAGCTACTAATAAGGCCCTTCCCAAAGGGTGACCAATTCTACTGTGTAATGTTACTGTTATCCAAATGGTAAGTGTGACGAACAGCAAGGCTATTGGAGTGGCATATACTGTATCGCCAAATGTATGCAAGTACTCTAAGCGTTTAAATTATCTCTACATAAAACAGGCACAGTTAAAAGGGTTAAAAATATTTAATAATAAATAATAAAAATGCAAGACAATACTCATTGATTCAACACAGTGACGATAGAGAGTTCAGAAATCACAGGAAATACTGTAAAACAGCATTGAAGTAATAAAACAAGAAACCAAGGCGAACTGGAGCAGCGTAAAAAGTAAATCAATTTAATAAATGTTAGCGCTTTCGGAAATAGACAATGCTTTTCCTTCTTCAGACAAGCAAAAAGCAGTTAGCTTATTAGTCTATGTAACAATTAATCAATTAAGTCAAAAAGTACTCCATTTTAAAATTGAAAAGTAGATTGATTAAAACCTTCCAAAATGTTAAAAAGCCTAATAGAACTGAATGAAAACAAGGGTAAAACACATCGCAGCAAACCCTAATTTAACAAATTCTAAATTTCACATTATTCACCACAAAACAAGTAAATACTTGCAATAATAACTATGTAGTAACAAACTACTGCATCATAATTATTAAATGAAACAAAAAATAAAAATAAACATGTAGCCAATAAATGAAAAGTCACTAGGCTGTTGACAAACCAATAAAAATAAATAAAGAGGTGCCAATAAATAAATTAATCTTTTTAAAGCCAAAAGCTTAAGAAAACATTTAATTGAAACTGTTTCATTAAGACCTGGAGGCAGGTAGGCTGCAGTGTTAATTTGCCACCTCAATTCCTCGATTTCAAGTTTGATTTGACAAGGGCCACCTCTCTCATCAACCCCTATCTGCTTTAATACGGTGAACTTAAAGCTATGATTTGGAAATTCATTAATATGCCTAGCTAAAGCATTGGTCTTATCCCCTCTACTTATGGCATACTGGTGCTCATAAATACGTTGTTTGAGCTTCCTTTCGGTCTTTCCAATGTAGAAAGCTTTGCAATCTTGACAACAAGCACAATAAACCACTCCTTTTGTGTTACATGAAAATTTACCCTGGACTTTGTAAAGAGTGTCCCTAATCTTAAATTAGTAAGCAGAATTTAAATGCTTACATTGGTGACAAGATCCACATTTAAACATACCCTTGTTCTTAACAACTAATGATTTAGTGGAGTATTCTAACAAAATTTTAAGATTGCAACCTCGTCTAAAGGTAATTTTTGGTTTATTGCCAAATAGCTTATGCAAAGTACTGTCCTCAGTGACGAGAGTCCAGTTCTTATTAAGGGTCTCCCTAATAAAAGAATGGTCTAAGTTATAAGTACATAAAAAACTAGTAGTATAACAGTGGGTTTTGTTAGTTGTAGAATCTTGAACCTCGTACAACAGAGTGTTCTGTTCCGCCAAAATGGCCATAGGTAGTAGGGGCCTAAAATGTCTACAATGCCTTTTAGTAATAACTTCAGTGGAAATCCCAGAAACTAGACTTAAAGGATAGCCTCTACTAAGAAACATTTTCTCCAACAAACGACATTCCTCCATAAAATCAGAATCATCTGAAATCATTCTGGCTGCCCTCACCATCTGACCCTTAACCACTGCTCTCTTTTGATGGTAAGGGTGGCAGCTAGAAAAATGGAGGAATGAGTTAGAGTAGGTAGGCTTCCTATAAATCGTACTTTTAAACCTGCTTTTAACAAGAACTTTGTAAATGAGAATATCAAGAAAATTAATAGTATCACTTTGCAGGTTAAAAGTAAACTCCAAAAAGTTAGTTGAGGCAGTTATTATATTAATGAATTCCTGCACTACTTCAAAAGGGCCTTTCCATAATATGAACATGTCGTCTTGGTAACGAGCGTACCAAGCGACATTGTTCTTAAAAATAGGATTCTCAAAAAGCAGGGCAGTCTCCCAATGTGCCATTATACAGTTGGCAAAACTGCCACCACAGGGAGACCAAATGGCAACCCCAGATTTTTGAAGGAAAACTTTTCCTTCAAACCACATAAAGTTGTTAACAAGAACTAACTCTAGGAGGGTTTCTACAATGTAAATAGTGTTATTGTTGATTTTCCTTAATTGCAAAAAGTCCCTGATCCACTCAAGCCCCAAGGTTTGTTGAATCACAGTGTAGAAATCCCTTACATCAACTGTCAGCAGCTGATAGTCCTGATGAAAAGGGATAGTGTTAAGTTCCGTTAGAAAACTCCACGAGTCTCTGCATATTTGATGCTCCTGCTCAACTAAAGGTCTAAGAATACTGTCAACATATTTGGCACAACCGTATGTAATAGATCCACGCCCATCAACAATGGGTCTAAAAGGTGGATCAACAACTCGCTTGTGGATCTTAGGTATGCCAAACAGTGATGCCATCTTGGGAGCTGGCATTGTTAAAAAGATAAACAGGTCTAAATCAATGGCTTTTTCAATGAAAAGTTTGTCAAGTGTAGACCTTATTTTTCTGTACGCCATATTGACTTCATTTAAACTAACTAGTTGATAAGTTGAATTGTCTAGATGTTCCATCATACTAGTAATCATCTCTAGATCCCCAATAAGACTCTCCACTGGCACAGCTAGAGGGTTCAGATCTCAGATAAGTGGTGAAGCCAAAACCTCCAGCACCCTCTCTGTCCAACCAGTGCTTTGTGTCTCTGCCCAAGTAACTGATTCACACACACACACACACACACACACACACACACACACACACACACACACACACACACACACACACACACACACACAAACACACACACACACTTTGAGATATGATTTATATACAAACACACAGTCCTGGGGAAGGCTGGCACAGGTTCACTAGCTATGCCCCCTTCTGCCCAGACTATAAGGTAGAAATCACTGCCACCAACCACTACTCATCAGCTACTAATAACGCCCTTCCCAAAGGGTGACCAATTCTACTGTGTAATGTTACTGTTATCCAAATGGTAAGTATGACGAACAGCAAGGCTATTGGAGTGGCATATACTGTATCGCCAAATGTATGCAAGTACTCTAAGCGTTTAAATTATCTCTACATAAAACAGGCACAGTTAAAAGGGCTAAAAATATTTAATAATAAATAATAAAAATGCAAGACAATACTCATTGATTCAACACAGTGACGATAGAGAGTTCAGAAATCACAGGAAATACTGTAAAACAGCATTGCAGTAATAAAACAAGAAACCAAGGCGAACTGGAGCAGCGTAAAAAGTAAATCAATTTAATAAATGTTAGCGCTTTTGGAAATAGACAATGCTTTTCCTTCTTCAGACAAGCAAAAAACAGTTAAGAGTTCTTTTAAGCTTAGTAGTCTATGTAACAATTAATCAATTAAATCAAAAAGTACTCCATTTTAAAATTGAAAAGTAAATTGATTAAAACCTTCCAAAATGTTAAAAAGCCTAATAGAACTGAATGAAAACAAGGGTAAAACACATCGCAGCAAACCCTAATTTAACAAATTCTAAATTTCACATTATTCACCACAAAACAAGTAAATACTTGCAATAATAACTATGTAGTAACAAACTACTGCATCATAATTATTAAATGAAACAAAAAATAAAAATAAACATGTAGCCAATAAATGAAAAGTCACTAGGCTGTTGACAAACCAATAAAAATAAAGAGGTGCCAATAAATAAATTAATCTTTGTAAAGCCAAAAGCTTAAGAAAACATTTAATTGAAACTGTTTCATTAAGACCTGGAGGCAGGTAGGCTGCAGTGTTAATTTGCCACCTCAATTCCTCGATTTCAAGTTTGATTTGCCAAGGGCCACCTCTCTCATCATCCCCTATCTGCTTTAATACGGCGAACTTAAAGCTATGATTTGGAAATTCATTAATATGCCTAGCTAAAGCATTGGTCTTATCCTCTCTACTTATGGCATACTGGTGCTCATAAATACGTTGTTTGAGCTTCCTTTCGGTCTTTCCAATGTAGAAAGCTTTGCAATCTTGACAACAAGCACAATAAACCACTCCTTTTGTGTCACATGAAAATTTACCCTGGACTTTGTAAAGAGTGTCCCTAATCTTAAATTGGTAAGCAGAATTTAAATGCTTACATTGGTGACAAGATCCACATTTAAACATACCCTTGTTCTTAACAACTAATGATTTAGTGGAGTATTCTAACAAAATTTTAAGATTGCAACCTCGTCTAAAGGTAATTTTTGGTTTATTGCCAAATAGCTTATGCAAAGTACTGTCCTCAGTGACGAGAGTCCAGTTCTTATTAAGGGTCTCCCTAATAAAAGAATGGTCTAAGTTATAAGTACATAAAAAACTAGTAGTATAACAGTGGGTTTTGTTAGTTGTAGAATCTTGGACGTCGTACAACAGAGTGTCCTGTTCCGCCAAAATGGCCATAGGTAGTAGGGGCCTAAAATGTCCACAATGCCTTTTAGTAATAACTTCAGTGGAAATCCCAGAAACTAGACTTAAAGGATAGCCTCTACTAAGAAACATTTTCTCCAACAAACGACATTCCTCCATAAAATCAGAATCATCTGAAATCATTCTGGCTGCCCTCACCATCTGACCCTTAACCACTGCTCTCTTTTGATGGTAAGGGTGGCAGCTAGAAAAATGGAGGAATGAGTTAGAGTAGGTAGGCTTCCTATAAATCGTACTTTTAAACCTGCTTTTAACAAGATCTTTGTAAATGAGAATATCAAGAAAATTAATAGTATCACTTTGCAGGTTAAAAGTAAACTCCAAAAAGTTAGTTGAGGCAGTTATTATATTAATGAATTCCTGCACTACTTCAAAAGGGCCTTTCCATAATATGAACATGTCGTCTTGGTAACGAGCGTACCAAGCGACATTGTTCTTAAAAATAGGATTCTCAAAAAGCAGGGTAGTCTCCCAATGTGCCATTATACAGTTGGTAAAACTGCCACCACAGGGAGACCCCATGGCAACCCCAGATTTTTGAAGGAAAACGTTTCCTTCAAACCACAGAAAGTTGTTAACAAGAACTAACTCTAGGAGGGTTTCTACAATGTAAATAGTGTTATTGTTGATTTTCCTTAATTGCAAAAAGTCCCTGATCCACTCAAGCCCCAAGATTTGTGGAATCACAGTGTAGAAATCCCTTACATCAACTGTCAGCAGCTGATAGTCCTGATGAAAAGGGATAGTGTTAAGTTCCGTTAGAAAACTCCATGAGTCTCTGCATATTTGATGCTCCTGCTCAACTAAAGGTCTAAGAATACTGTCAACATATTTGGCACAACCGTATGTAATAGATCCACGCCCATCAACAATGGGTCTAAAAGGTGGATCAACAACTCGCTTGTGGATCTTAGGTATGCCAAACAGTGATGCCATCTTGGGAGCTGGCATTGTTAAAAAGATAAACAGGTCTAAATCAATGGCTTTTTCAATGAAAAGTTTGTCAAGTGTAGACCTTATTTTTCTGTATGCCATATTGACTTCATTTAAACTAACTAGTTGATAAGTTGAATTGTCTAGATGTTCCATCATACTAGTAATCATCTCTAGATCCCCAATAAGACTCTCCACTGGCACAGCTAGAGGGTTCAGATCTCAGCCAAGTGGTGAAGCCAAAACCTCCAGCACCCTCTCTGTCCAACCAGTGCTTTGTGTCTCTGCCCAAGTAACTGATTCACACACACACACACACACACACACACACACACACACACACACACACACACACACACACACACACACACACACACACACACACACACAAACACACACACACACTTTGAGATATGATTTATATACAAACACACAGACAGTCCTGGGGAAGTCTGGCACAGGTTCACTAGCTATGCCCCCTTCTGCCACTACTTATCAGCTACTAATAAGGCCCTTCCCAAAGGGTGACCAATTCTACTGTGTAATGTTACTGTTATCCAAATGGTAAGTATGACGAACAGCAAGGCTATTGGAGTGGCATATACTGTATCACCAAATGTATGCAAGTACTCTAAGCGTTTAAATTATCTCTACATAAAACAGGCACAGTTAAAAGGTTTAAAAACATTTAATAATAAATAATAAAAATGCAAGACAATGCTCATTGATTCAACACAGTGACGATAGAGAGTTCAGAAATCACAGGAAATACTGTAAAACAGCATTGTAGGACAGTCTGACATAAATATAGAAAACAGCTAGACTAATTTGGCTATATTCCTATTGCTCTCTAAGAGAAACTATGTTTTAAATAACTTTACTTACAAGGCAAAGTGCTGGTGAGTTGTTGTCAGCTTCAGGACAAAATACAAAATGTTATTTTTACTTTCTGAGATAGCTCTTAAATTGATAATACATATTACTGCTGAGTCATTTCAGATTACATCATTCTTTCTCAGGCTCACAGAACTTAAAATTTAGCATTTCTTTGTAATCTGCACCTGCCAGGAAGCCACAGCAATAAAAGATGCTTTACTTGTGAAAGCTAATAATTATTTCTGTCTTAGGACAACAGAAAGAATTTCTAGCTGCAGACATCCTGTCTCCTAGCTTGAGATCACACACAGTAATAAAACCCTTTACTTATCAGCTTTCTTCCAACAGGGTGCACTGTGGTTACATTTTTGAAGCTCAGAACATAACACAGTTTTTTTCATTTGTGAAACAAGCCTGTGGATCATATTTATTTTTATAAGGACATAGACTTATTTACAAAATTCTATCTATCTAGGCTGGCAGCCTTCACAATTCCCCCCCCCCCCAAATTCAAGCTAGTTTTTCCAGCGACCTTTGAGAAACATTGCTTGAGAGGGTTAGGTCTCTCTGGGTATACCTTACCCCATTTCCTGTTTTGAGAGCCCATCTGCATTGGCATTGCTAATCCCACTGCAGAGCTACACTGACATATCATATGCTTGCAACCCTAGGCGCCACCTTAGAAACTTGGCATTTTGCTGGCTGGCTCGATGTAGCCATGTTAGGGGATTGTGATCTGTAACTACAGTGAATTTTCTTTCATACAGATAAGGCTGAAGTTTCTGTAGTGCCCACACTATGGCTAGACAATCCTTTTCTACAGCTGCATAGCATTCCTCCCTGGGTTGGAGGCTATGACTGAGATAAACCACTGGGTGCTCTTCTCCCTCTGAGGAAATCTGGCTAAGTATAGCCCCCACCCTATGGTTTAAAGTATCCACCTGCACAGCAAATTCTTCACTGTTATCTGGACTGGCTAACACAGAGGGCCCTCCCAAAGCTTCTTTAAGCTTCTGGTATGCCTGCACACATGCTGTGGTCCATACTACCTTATCTGGTCTATTTTTACTTGCCAGGTCTGTCAGAGGAGCAACTATGGTACTATAACTGGGGACAACCTTTCTGTAGTACCCTGCTGTCATTTAGAATGCCCTCACCTGCTTTTTGGTAACAGGTGCAGGCCATGCCTGAATGGTTTCCACTTTGGCAGGTTCTGGCCTGATCTTACCACTCTGCACTCTATGTCCCAGGTATGAAATCTCTGCCATACCCACCTGACATTTGCTGGGCTTAATGGTCAGTCCTGCCCTCTGCAGTCTGCCCAGCACCTCACTGACATGCTGAAGGTGCTCTTACCAGGAATGGCTGAAGATGGCAATATCATCTAGGTAAGCAAAGGCAAAATCTCCTGCTTCTGCTAGGAGATGATCTACCAGCCTCTGGAAAGTTGCTGGGGCATTTTTCATCCTAAAGGGCATCTTTGTGAACTCATACAAGCCAAAAGGAGTCACAAAGGCTGACCTCTCTCTAGCACTGGGAGTCAGGGGCACCTGCTAGTAACCCTTGGTAAGATCAATGATGGTAAGATACTCAGCCCCGTCCAGCTGCTGTAGGGCTTCATCTGTCCTAGGCAAAGGATATGGCAGTGAATTCATAATGGTCTCCATTCTGTAAACCTTAGAAAATGTGTTCCCCTCTACAATGGGAATATGCAAATATATCTCCTTTAGGTCTAGAGTGACCAGGAAAACTTTCTCAGACAAGGAACAGTCTTGTGTAACTGTTTTCGTCTGTCTTTGTTACTCTCTTTATCTCTCTGACCCCCTGATCTAACAGTTCCTTTAGCATCCTGGCTTGGATGGTATGCCCACTGGGCTTTGAAATTTTAGAAATTGCAGTCTATAACCCTGTTGTGGAATCTTTAGAATCCACTGATCCTGGTTTATGTTTTTCCAATTTAGCCACAAAAAAGCAAGCCATCATCATTATATATTCTGCTGGAGGAGGAGAGAGTGGCTTGAGGGTGAGGGTTGGAGTGGTATTTTGGGGTGGGGGAGGGCAACCATACTGAGTCGTGACTTTTCTTTCTGGGAGTAATGGCCTTGGGGAACACAGACATCTTTGATTTAGCTTGATGTTCATTCTTAAACATATCACTTTCCCTTTACCAGTGTTATTCTTGTCTTATTGTTTAATAAAGGCCAGTATTTGGTGGGGTAATTTGTGCTGAACCTTGGTGCTTGTTGTCACTTGGGCTGGAATGAGCTGTTTGATTGTTTGACTGACTACATGGTCTTTCATGTATCCTCCAGTCTTTTAAAAGATAACTTTTCCATAGGGTCAGAAAAGGTGGTCCTTGTCCAAAGGGGAAGTGAGAAGCTCTATCTTGCCATGGTCTATTGAGGGTGAGTTCTCAGCCAGGCATGTCACTGAATAACTGACCATGTAAGAGACTTCATTGTAAGATTCATCTACAGAATCATAAGCACTTTTCTTGTCAGGTCACACCACTCAAGCATCTCCTGCTTCAGATACTTATCAATGATCCCATATGCCTTAGTCCTCATCTTCTACAGCATGTTTTGCTGGTTGGTAAGGATGCAACTACTCCCCCCCCCCATATCTGTTAATTATTGTACACTACCTGTTATTCATAATAGGGTTCCTATATGGGTACAGACCATCCCTTGCTAGAATCTAGGAACACTACTGCTCAATCAACCATATAAGAATTTATGGAATTCTTGACCCTTTAGATATGTTCAGGCTTCCTGGGAGCAGAAGCATTGAGAATCTTCCTCCACTGATATATTTGTTAACAAACATATCTTCTAGAACATCCATGTCTGGAGGAACAGCAAGTGCTCTGGACTCAGGCAGATCCATGAAAGCTCTGTATAAGAGTTGGACCTCTGAGTGCTCCTTAAACTTCCATTTTATGAGGACTGTCCCCCAAGGAGTAATCTCTTTAGGTGAAGCAAAGAATAAGGTGTCCATGGTTTCCATTTCATAGGCAAAGAAGAGAACTAATCAATATAGACTAGTTTATCTGCTGCAGAGTCTGAGGTGTCTGAATAACCCATTGGAAGCTTTACCCTTCTTTTCTTAAAATGGGCCCTTGTAACGGTTATCTCCAAAACTGTCTGCTTTGACTAAAGGAAGGACGTGAAGTCCTAAGGCAACTAGAATAATTCCTGGGAAGAAGATGAGGAAGTGGATGGGGCATAGAGTCTGCTTGACTTAGGCTGAGGCAAGCTGTGGAAAGCTCTGTGTTATCCTTTGGGGCTTTAGGCTTCAGCGGCTGTGGGTGATCAGCCTTGAAAGACTATGAATGCAGTTAGATGACCAAGACCTTCACTCAGTCACAGGAACCTCCTAGAAACAAACATTGAGGAGACTCTTCCGTCACCGATTGAAATAACATGGCAAGCCTCCACCACTGATGCCCCCCTTAGAGTCAAAATAAACGTTCACTGTCTTTGTTCTGGGAAACAGTGCATACAGTTAAAAGTGTGGTGACCTGCAGAGCAATCATGCAAGGCTCTCAATACAGACTGACCCTAAAGATGAGGTCTGTGACAGCATCTGTGTCTTGAGTCCCCAGGCTTGGAGAAACTGATGACATCTAATGGACTGCCATCATTCTTTTGGTATTTTTCCTCCTGAGACTTACTGGATAGCTTTAGTTTCAGAGGCTGGCTCCCAGAGGTCTTGGTTGATGCCTAATGGTGCAGAAAAAGATGTGTGTCTTATTTATGAGTCACAAACTCCAGGAAAGATTCATGTCTTCTGCTCATTGCATTCAGTGTGATGGTGATAGTAAATGGACAGGTGTTCTTGTTGCGCTCTGGGCCGAATCAAAAATTAAAAGCAGTGGGATTGATAATATTTATGGGAAATGTTTCTAATAGTCCACAGACTTGTTAAGCTTTCTAAAAGGTTCAGTCTATCAGATATAAACAAATAGTTCAGTAATACTATAGGACAAGAGAATTCCCCTTTAAAGTATTTTTTTTTCCTCTGGAAGAAGGTTAAGTAGTGGACTGATGCATGTCTCTCTCATATCACTTAAGTCCTTACATGTTAGTGGGAGGGAGTTGTCTGAAGGCTTTGGGAGAAGATGCAGCTCTGGAAGTTGGGCTGACTTTTGGATTACAGCAGCCTGGATATTCCATAGATTGAGTGCAACAACAAATAGTACAACAAACATCTGGTGAGTACAGTTACAGCATTCAGTATACATTGAATGTTTCCCATTTGCGGGACAAAATTATGATTTGATCAGACTGCAAAGTTGCACTATAAGGACAAAGGAAACTTCATTTCAATATACCCTGATGAAAATGTGCACTTTCATAACAAACCTCAGACATGGCTAGAAGCTTATTTTTAAATTTTAGATTTGTGTATATTAACTATGTTGCTTGGGTACAACAGGACTGCAAACAGCTAGGCAAATGGTTTATTAGTTTTATGTATATATGCATATATGCATATATGCATTTATTTATTAACAAGACTAGAGCACTGATGCATATTGACTATTTGCAGACTCAGACCAGGAGAATGTATATCTCATAAAAGAAAAAAATGACATTGAAATATCAGAGGACATACATCAGTAAGTAAGAAGACCTGTTGGCAATGTTGTCACTGTTAGATATATTCAGTAGCACATCAGAACACCAAATATTTAAACTTATACACACAGTCACACACTCACACAGACAAATAACTTGACCAACAAGTATTAATTGGAGTAATGCAGCTATATAGATAGATAGATGGAGAGCATTAATTTACAGCAATGAAGCTGCATATCTGTGTATAGTGTCCTTGCACATGAAGCAATTGTATTAAAATACAATTCAGACATAATTTGAAAAGTTTCTGTTGTAGACTAGTTCAAAAAGAGTTGTTTCTGATTTGGAAAGTCTTAATAGAGGTTTGCTGTATCCAGGATTGCTTGTAAGCTCCTGAGCCCCCCAAGCCTTTCTGTGTTGTTGGGAAGCCTGCTAGCTTATCAGTGGGAGTGGTAAGCACTGGGTAGCCTATCTACCACATAAGGAGCGGTTTCTGGCCCAGAAATTGTAGTTATTGGCCATTTGGGCAATTTTTCCATCTCTCTTAGCTTTCTGATTTAAAAGCCCGCATTTGCACTTGTTTCTTCCCTGTAACTAGTCTAGTCCAGATACAGATTTTTAGTTTTAGCACTTGAATTTGCTTATTTGTGCTCAGCACATGTTCAGAACTTGTCATAAGCACTAAATAAGCTACAAATTACTACAGCACTCAACCTTCCTCATAGCATAGAGAAAAACAGATTTTGTACTTACTTTCCTCACTTGCTTAGAGAAAAACAGCTCTTGTGCTCACTTTCCTCACTTATCTAGAGGAAAATAGTTTTTATTCAGGCATGTCCAAGGGTCAGCTCCCAGTTTTCTCTCCTGTCTATCTGATGAATCTGGGCATCTTGGGCCAATGTAGCAATTGCCTCATGTACACAGACAACTAACACTACAACCTGTAAGAGATGCACTTATCTAGCCACTCTGGAGGTAAAGCTCTCTCCAACCAAGAAGGAACTTGACAGTCAAGGAGAAGGTAAACACTTGCACCACACCACAGTCATCACATAGTCGCACTAAATCTACACCACCAAAATGCACACATAGTAAAACAAAAACATTCACAGAGGCTCTCAATAATGATGTGCTCAAGCAACAGAGACCTCCAAAGCAGAAACTCAAGCAACCTCCATCCCCCAACACAACCCAAATGGCACATAGCCCACAGACTTAGTGTGCCACTCAACCACAGCCCATAAAGCAAAACAAATTACCCAACACACTAGTCATAGGTGACTCTATAGTCAGGCACACTGATGTCCCACTCACCAGGCTAAACAAGGAGAAGGTTACTGACAGCTGCCTGTTGGGTGCCAGGTCTGCCACATAACCCACACACTAAGGTCACTCCACAACAAGTACAAATATGACTCTGTCATTGACTATGTTGGTATGAATGACCTGAGATGTACCTCCCTGGACTACATGAAAAGAGACATGTAAGAGCTCTCTGATCTTGTAGCCCAGGCAAATATGACCCTAGCCCTGAGTAACATTGTGCCATCACCCAGAATGATACTGCAGTGCAAGGACAAAATGATTGACTTCAACAATTGGCTAAGCTTCTGGTGTCATTCTAAAGGGATTGAGTATCTGTCTGTCTGGGACAACATGGTCGACAGACCACGATGCTTTGTCAGAGATGGCCTGCACCTGTCGCCCATGGGATTCTGGATACTGGCTAAGGCTCTTGCCACACCTATAGTGCCTTTTTTAGGCAAGGTTCAAATGACAAATTCATCACCATAACAGGAACAGGCAAGCAAAAACTGAGGGTAATGCTACTCAATGCTAGAAGTCTAAATCTCAAAATGCACTCACTCGAGGCACTCCTTAAAATGGAGAACATCGATATCTGTACAGTGACTGAGACCTGGTTCAAGGCTCTAGAGAGCACCCCTGCACTACCAGGCTATAACTCATACCATACTTTTCGACCATGTAACCTGGACCGGAACACCGAAGGCAGAGGTGTGTCCATATTCATTAAGGATATCCACACCTCCAGGTTAGTTGCTTAGCATAATGCATCCAAGGTTATCCAAGTGCAACTAACTCTTGGCAAAGCTGCAATCCATATTGTAGCTTGCTACAGATCCCCCACCATGCCCCAGGATTCCCACTTCTCTTTTCTTGATATGCTGGGAAATATTAAGGTTCACCCTAACACCGTAAAAATGGGTGATTTCAAATACCCCACCATTAACTGGGAAAACTGCTCATGTACCAACTCCTTCACTCAACGCTTTCTGGAATGCATAAATTCCAATGCCCTGGATCAACTTATCCACACCCCCACCAGGGGCAACAATATCCTAGACCTAATCATTACCAACATGAATGACCACTGTTCCACACCTGAAGTCAATCCCTCGTTGGTCCGATCTGACCGTAAGCTAATCACACTAGATATCCACATCCCGCCCCCACCCCCATTAAGGAAACCACAGTAAAAAAATTCTCCAAAGCCAACTTCGTGCTTCTTAAGACAGAAGTGGCAAACTTCATGAGACCCATGCAGATGGACAATACAATTACGACTGCTGAATCAGACACAAATGCATGGATTGTGCTATCCCAAACAGAACCAAGATGCTATCCTCCAAAAAAAGGAAGCCAATCTGGTGGTCCCCTGCCATAAACAAACTGTACAACAGAAGGAAGAAACTGTTGAAAAGGAGAGTAAAATCCCCTGAGTGGAGGAGCTCCCTGGTCAGCCTCAGTAATAAGCTGAGATCCCTTATAAGATCCTCCAAAGCTGGCTATGAAAACAAAATCACCAGTAATTCTAAGGACAACCACAAAGCATTCTATAGCTATGTGAAGAATCTCAATGGCAACACCCAGATCTGCTCTGAGTTACAGCACAACGGCACAAAAATTACAGAACCAACTGATATTGCCAACATCCTGGCAGATAGGTTCAGTGCTAACTTTACCCCTGTCTCACACCCAAAAGGGCCCATATCTATATAGGAAGAATGCAGAGTCCCTGTAATCACAACTAGGCAAGTACAAGCTGCACTCTCTAAAGCCCAAAACACAGCATCCATGGGAATGGACAACATCCCAGGCTGCATTTTACATGAACTTCAGAATGAACTGGCTCCCCACCTAAGCACCATTTTCAATCATAGCCTCACATCAGACTTTGTGCCCACTGAATGGTGCACAACAACAGATATCCCACTCCACAAAGGGGGAGCCACCACTGATCCCAGGAACTATCCCCCTATTAGCCTGACGAGACTGCTCTGTAAGGCCATGGATCATGGACCTCATAAACAAAGACACTGGTACCCTCCAAACTCTGGACCCCACCCAGTTCAGGTTTGTGAAAGGCATCATGCCTCCTGAACCTGATTGACTTCTTTGAGGCAGTCACCAAAGCCGAGGGTAAGGTGGTTCACACAGCCTATCTTGACCTCACCAAGGCTTTCGACACCATCCCCCATTCTGGAATTATAGCTAAACTCACTAAACTAGGTATAAATCCCTACATCACAAGATGTGTTGCCAACTGGCTCACTGACAGAACCCACATTGTAAAAGTTGCAGACTCCAAATCTGACTTCAAACCAGTGACAAGTGGAGTACCACAGGGTTCAGTCCAGGGACCTCTCCTGTTTGGTATCTACTTCTCTGAAGTACAGGCTAACACAGACGGCCTCTGGCTAATGAAGTTCACAGATGACTGCAAACTGGGAGCCATAGTTGAGTCCCCAAATGATGTGGACATCCTACAGTAGGGCCCCACTGAGACAGATGCCTGGTGTCAGAGCCACGGCCTCAAGCTCAATGCCAAAAAGTGCATTGTCATCACCTTTGGTAAAAATTCTGTACCCTTGAACTACCACATAGGCAGCAGTCTACTAAACACTGAATGTGTGATAAAAGACCTTGGGACCCAGGTGGACAGTAGTCTCTCCTTTGATAATCACATCGCCACAGTAGTCAGGAAGTCCTTCTACATGGCACACCTCATCACAAGAGGTCATTGTTCCCCTCTACTCGACACTCATTAGACCCATTATAGAGTACAACGCCCCTTTTGGAATGTACCTCACAAGACATTTGCAGCAGCTGGAAAGGCCACAGAAGTACCTCACAAAGAGGATTACTGGCCTCAAACAGATGCCCCATACTGACTGTCTCAAAAAACTCCAGCTTTACTCCATAGCATATCGCCTACTCCGAGGTGATCTCTGCCTAACGTATAACGCTATGTCAAACCCAGAGCTGTTGGACATGCTACACTTAAAGAAATACCAATCCCTCCGAGCTATGCACTCTAGGGACCTAAACCTTGTCACCACAATAAACAGGACATGCTGGAGGGATAGATTCCTGTCCCAGAGACTTCCCATACTCTGGAACAAGCTACCCATTTATGTCAAGCAAAGTTCCTCATTAGCACTCTTCAAGAAAAATCTTGATGAGTGGATGGGAAATAGGAAATACACCCCGGGGATCACTTCTGTGGCTCTGCTCGACAGTGGCACAGGAAAATAACTTTCTTGGGTGGCGTAAGCCAGGGAACCTTGTTGGCTAGTCTTACTTACGCCCTTTGGCCGATAGCCTAGTACCTACCTATGAACAATTTGAACCTAAAATAAAATGTCACCAGCAAATATCATTTTGGAAGAATAAGTATTAGGTATTTCTATACCTTTATTTTGGTTTAGTTTAATTAAACTGGAAAATATTTCCATTGTTAATACAAACAAAACTGGAGAAAGAGGGCAGCCTTGTTTGGTACCTTAGTTAAAGGAATATATTCAGAAACAAATTATCCTATTTTTATATATGGTAGATTATTTTTATAAATATTCTTTAACAGTGAGATATAATTTATTGGAAAAGCAAATAACTGTAAAATTTTAAAGAAGTAATCATAGATCAAATGCTTTTTCAATATGAAGACTAACTAATATTGCTTCTCTTTTTTCATATTCACAAAATCTATAATAGTTAAAATTTGTCAAATATTCTTTGATATATGAAACCATTTGATCCAAATTGATTACTTGTGTTAAGAGTTCTTTTATTATGTCTGTAATGACAGACATGAAGATCTTATAGTCATTATTTAAAAGGGAAATAGACCCGTAAAATGAGCAAATGTGTGGATTTTTATTATCTTTTAATACTGGTGTTATTAAAGAATATTTCCATGAGGGATAATTGTTTCATTATTTTGAATTTCGATAAATAGTTTTATGAAAGAAATATAGGATATTAGAAGGAAAGTTTCTAAGCATATGTTTAAATTTACTGTGATACAGGTTATGAATGTACAGTTGAGAGGAGGGGATTTAAAAAACAGGACCAGATGTCCAGAGTTGAGGTGGATTATATCTGTGCGAGCAGATATTAATCCAGGTTTAAATAGTAAAGTGTCTTTAAAACTTATTTTGAAAGCTTCTAACTTAATGCATTAGATTCATGGTTCTTATATGTAAATAAGTTTTATGTGTATTTATATTGTTTTTATATCATTTTAGTATGTGTGAGCTATGCCGTCTCTTGTTTTATAAAGGTTTTTTTTTATCTTGGAGCTGATTGTTTGCTTGGGGAGATGTGTATCATTCCTCAGTTCTGACTGTGCAATGAATTATTGCTTGCAGGAATGTACACTTTTTTAAATACTAGCTGATTTTGTTGTGAATGGTCTGATGAAGCTGCGTATGTAGTGAAACCGCTTACCATTGTTTTTTCCAATAAACTGTTGTTTTTTGCCTTGCTTTATCCTCCGGTGTTGGTTGGACTGTTTATTTTCTTGTTGTTTACCTGTTAACATTCTGACTTTTACCTGTCGGGGTCTATTTTTGTTTTGATAACTAATGATAACGCATATGTCCTGTGAGAAATTTAGAAAGATGTATGTTCTCAACCCATTTCTAATCTTTACAGAAATATATTTTACAGCAGAGACCACTAGTTATATAAATATATAATATTTGCATTAGTGATAAATTCAGAGCACTTCTATTTTAATTCTTCAGTATCTGACAAGTTGTACAGTGCCCTATATTTTTCCCCATGTCTTTCTCTCCTTTAAAACAAAACAAACAAAAAAGTTTCATCTTGGAATAGCTCTTTACTATTTGAAGAAGTAGGAGTATCATGTATCTTGCCCACTGTCTCTTCTTGACAGATGACTATTGCTGGCTGGGATTGCTCATTTACTATGGAAGCTAGTCATATTATAGCACTGTAGTCTTAAAACTAATGGAACAGCTTTTCATTCTGTCTACTAGGCTGATGCAACCACTTAAGGGCATTACAATCAGCAACCAAAATAAACATTCTATCTCAAATGATATTTGTAGCTTTGAAAAGCACATTGCTAACCCCTGCCTTTTCTCCTCCTCCTTCACAGCTATTCCCAGGTACCATAGTGTGTTCTAATGTTTGTGGAGATACCTGGTTGATGTCTATCTCCAAACCATACTTTGAATCATGCATTTATAAACAATATTTCTGTCATAGTTAGGAAATGCGTTTTAAGCCCCCTGTAGGGAACCTGTTTGGTATATCTATGATTTCTGTGTTTACAAGCTGTGCAGCCAGATGTGTGCACATTGACCTAACTGTAAGCATGCATCTGTGGCATCATGAAACAAAAATTATTAAAATAAGAACTAGACAGAAAAGGCTGAACTTGGAAGCAGAAAGGAAGCGCTGCCAAAAACACAACATTCCACTTCAAAGTATCATCTTCCTAATCAAAAAACTAACACCATAAATAAATAAATGAAAAAAAATATTTTTATATTATTTGTGTGTGATAGATGGTGAATATAGT
Organism: Protopterus annectens; assembly: GCF_019279795.1. Classification (NCBI taxonomy): domain Eukaryota; kingdom Metazoa; phylum Chordata; order Ceratodontiformes; family Protopteridae; genus Protopterus; species Protopterus annectens. Next base: position 73,758,204 of record NC_056737.1, on the reverse strand, counting down.
CTATTAGGCACAAGTGTACAAAATAGTTTATAGGTGATTCCAGTGGTATTTAATACAACATTCTTTACTGAAAATAAACAGGGCTCAGTTTTGAGCCTTTTTTTTGGTTAATTGGTTTGCTCATTTGCTACTGTTATATTAAAAAAAAAAGAAAAAAGTCCTAGCTTGTTTTCCCGCCTTTCCTGTTAGTAGAGTAGTCCAGATACAGATTTGCTGTATTCGGGACTGTATTGTAGTTTCTGAGTTCCCCAGGGCTTTCTGTGTTAGAGGGAAGCTTCTCAGCTTATCAGTGGGAGTTGTAAGCACTAGGTAGCCTATCTACCACAAGAGGAGTGGTTTCTAGCTTCCTTTCAACTTTCTGCTTTAAAAGCCTGTGTTTGCATGGGTTTGCACACTGTGCAGCGCCACTAAGCTAGAGTAAACTATCACCGGTGCCAGAAGGTCTGCTCTTCAGTTTTTCCCTTAGATCTTGCTAGTTTTCTTCTCTCTTGCATTAAACTAGCTTATTCACGTAGCACTTCATCTGGTTTCTTTAGCAATAATTATTGTAGCACACATAAGTGCTAACAGCACTAAACGTCCTATAAGGAAACAGGTCCAGTACTTATTAATAATGACCATCCCTCCTGGCATGTCTAAAGGTCAGTTCCTTGTGCTTTCTCCTATTAACCTGGTGAACTTGGGCATTCTGAGGCAGTGTAGCAACTGCCTCGTGTACACAGACAACCCTCTCCTCTTACCTCCCAACACTCAGACTTGTAGGAGATGCACTTATATATCCAAACTGGAAGACATGCACTCTCCAACCAAGACCGGAATAGCTGGTCAAGCGGAGAAGGTCAACATCTGCACCACACCACATGGAAAACATAGCCCTCCAGAACACCCACCATCACAGCTCTCACATAAAAACACAAACCACAACCCACCTTCGCAGAGGCACTCAATAGAAATCTACCTAAACAGCAGAGACCTCCAAATCAGAAACACACCCGACCACCACAACACAGCACAAATCACAAGACACATAGCTCATCTACACAGTTTTCCCCTCAACCTGAGCCCCTAAGGCAAAACAGCTTGCCCAATACACTAATCATAGGTGACTCGCTAGTGAGGCACACTGATGTCCCACTCACTAGGTTGAATAAGGAGACGGTGACAGTCAGCTGTCTGTTGGGTGTGAGGATCCAACACATAACACACACACACTCAGGTCACTCCACAACAAGTACAAGTATGACTCTGTCATTGTCCATGTGGGTGTGAATGACCTGAGATGTACCTCCCTGGACTACATGAAAAGAGGTATGGAGGAGCTCTCGGATTATGTGGCCCAGACAGGTATGGCCCTAGCCCTGAGCAGCATCCTACTGTTGCCCAGAATGATACCGCAGTACAAGCAGAAAATGATTGACTTCAACAATTGGTTAAGTTTCTGGCATCATTCTAAGGGGATCCAGTATCTGTCTGCTTGGGATGACATGAATGACAGACCTTGATATTTTGCCAGAGATGGCCTGCATCTCTCACCCCTAGATTTCTGGATACTGGCTAAGGCTCTTGCCACCCCTATAGAGCCTTTTTTAGGTGGTGTTCCAAAGACCAAATTACCACCATAACAGCTATAAATAAATGCAATCTGAGGGTCATGCTGCTCAGTGCTAGAAATCTAAATCTCAAGATGCACTTGCTTGAAGCACTCCTCAAAATGGAGAACATCGACATTTGTGCTGTAAGGGAGATCTGATTTAAAGCAGCAGAAAGCACCCCTGCACTACCAGGCTATAACTCATTCCATACCTTTCGGCCCCAGAAAATGGACCAAAGCTCCAAAGGTGGTGGCATTTCCATATTCATAAAGGATATTCACACCTTCAGACTAGTAGCCCAGCATAATGCATCGGAGATACTTCAGGTACAACTAACAGTGGGTAATTCGGTGATTCAGGTTGTAGCCTGCTATAGGTCCCCAACCATGTCCCAACACTCTCATTCCATGATCCAAATCACCCTGAAAACTATTAGGGTCCAACCCAACACTCTCATACTGGGTGACTTCAACTAACCCTCCATCAACTGGGAAAACTACTCATGCACCAATACACTTGCCCACCTTGCTAACATGGGCAACTGTTGCTCAACAGCCATAGTCAATTCCTCCCTGGTTAGATCCGACCACAAACTAATTACCATGGAAATCCACATCTCACCCATACCACCAGCAAAGGTAGCCACCATGAAAACTTCTCCAAAGCTGACTTTGGGCTCCTAAAAACAGAGGTGGCTATTTTCACAGCACCCATGCAAATGGAAAATAGGTGCATGACCGCTGAATCATACACCAATGCACTGTATGAACACATACATAAATGCATGGAACTAGCCATACCCAACAGAACCAAGGTGCTCTTCTCCAAAAAAAAGGAAGCCAGTCTAGTGGTTCCCTGCCATTAACAAATTCTACAACAGAAGGAAGAAACTGTTGCAGAAAAAGGTGAAGTCCCAAAACTGGAAAACCTCCCTTATTAGCCTCAACAAAAAGTTGAGATCCCTCATTAAAACCTCTAAAGCTAACTATGAAGGCAGAATTGCAGCAGACACTAAAAACAACAACAAAGCCTTCTACAGATATATCAAGAATCTCCATGGCAATACCCAGATTTGCTGTGAGTTACTGCACAATGGTATCTCCTATACTGAGCCAACAGATATTGCCAACATACAGGCCAACAGATCAATGCCAACTTTACCCCCCTCCAAGGAGCAATCACAATACTAGAAGAATGCCAGGCACCCAACATTACTGCAGCACAGGTTAAAACTGCATTGTCCAAGGACAAGAATACAGCTTACATGGGACCTGACAATATCACTGGTTGTGTTCTACATGAACTACAAAGTGAACTGACACCACACATGTGTGCCCTGTTCAATCACATCCTCACCTCAGGCTTTGTCCCTACAGAATGGCGCACTGTTACAGTCATCCCTTTCCATAAAGGGGGAGCAACTACAGACCCTGGGAATTATCGCCCCATTAGCCTGATGAGTCTGATATGTAAGGCTATAGAGCGCATCATCATGGACCTAATTAACAAGGATATAGGGAATCTCCAAACTCTGGATCTCACACAGTTTGGTTTTGTGAAGGGTAGATCATGCTTGCTCAACCTGGTTGAGTTATTTGTGTCAGTCACCAGAGCTGTGGGTGAGGGCAAAGCAGTTCATACAGCCTACCTCTATCTGGCCAAGGCCTTTGATACCATTCCCCACTCAGGAATTATTGACAGACTCACCAAAGTAGGCATCAACCCCCTATATCACTAGGTGGGTTTCAAGTTGCAGACTCCAAGTCAGACTACCGACCAGTCACGTGTGGAGTCCCACAGGGATCAGTCCTGGGTCCTCTCCTGTTTGGCATCTACTTCTCAGAAGTCCAGGCCAACACAAAGGGGACTCTGGCTGACCAAGTTTGCTGACAGTTGAAGTTGGGAGCCATTATTAACTCCCCAAGTGATGTAGACATTCTACAGAAAAGCCTCACTGAGACCAACGACTGGTGTCAAAACCATGGCTTTAAGCTTAATGCCAAAAAATGCATCTTCATTCCCTTTGAGAAAAACTCATTCCCACTAATTACCACATTGATGGTAGCCCACTGAACACGGAAGGCATTATAAGAGATCTGGGGACAGAGGTTGACAGCAACCTCTCCTTCTACCACCACATAGTCACTGTGGTCTGAATGTCCTTCATCTCATTACCAAGGGTTTTGCATCCTGGAAGAAAGAGGTCATCATCTCTCTCTACTCTTCCCTCATTAGACCAGTCATTGAGTATAATGCCCCATTTGGCATGTACCTCACTAAACACCTGCAACAGCTGGAAAGGCCACAAAAGTACCTCATGAAGAGGATCCTATGCCTTAAACACATTCCCTACATGGACAGACTCAAAAAACTTCAGCTTTTCTCTGTCTGATATCATGTATTAAGAGGCGATCTCTGCTTGACTTACAAGCCGTGTCTGACCCAGCCCTGTTAGAAATGTTGCACCTAAAGAAATCCCAATCCCTCTGCACCACATGCTCCAGGGACCTCAACCTCATTACCACAATCAGCAGAACATGCTGGAGGGACAGGTTCATAACCCAGAGACTGCCCATGCTCTGCAATAAACCTCCCATACATGTCAAGCAGAGCACCTCACTGGCCCTTTTCAAGAGAAATCTTGATGAATGGATGGGAAATAAAAATTCACCCCGAGATCACTCCAGTGGCTCTACTTGATAGAGGCACCAGGAACTAACAGCGGCATGATGCCAGGGCACTTGTAAAGGCTCCAGGCCAGTGGCCTAGTACACAACTATGAACCTATGAACCTATGAAAGGTAAAGTAAATCATCAGTACTGTAATAAGAAATGTTAACTAGAAAAGACCTCAACATCAGTGTGTTAACACTATTAACACAGATCATTTCTGAATATGTATAGACATAGAGGGAATACAGTTTATTGATAATTAAGAACATTTGCTCATTATCTTCCTATCTGCAACAACTGTAATGTACAGCTGGGAAACATGTACTAAAACACTGGCATACTGAGAGTAAATCACCTACTCAAGTGAACAAAAACTTTCAATATTTCAGTCAGCAGGGAACTGACCTAAAAAAATAAAGTTAGTTTTAAGATACGACTTCTGAAAACACTTCATAGGAAGACTGCCAGTATTTATGTTTCCTGAAAACTATTCATGTTACACTGTACACTGCCCAGATTAAGATATTTTCCTGCCCTGTACAGCCAGTAATAATTTGTGTCCCTGAATGCTTTCGTATGCAAAATATAGAAAATAAAGAAAATAAAAAGCTGTGATTTTAAAACAATATAGGATGTTTCAAAGCATCTTTTGGCTGATGAAATATAAATAAAATGACTGCTTATTCAAACTTGCATACCAAAAAAAAAAAAATACATCATCAGTTCTCCTACATTATACTGAGATATGAAAGATGTGTGAAAATTACTTTTTCCAATTAAATAGGTAATTATAGTCTAGCTGAATCTGTTGGATCTGAAATCTCAGTGTATGGGAAAGTAACCATGTTATTCGAAGATGGCTTCCTGTTTATTTATCAGAGCTTGCACAGAACTAACTGGTAAGCAAAACTAATGAAATGAAAGGGGCAGTGAAGGAGCAGTGAAGAGTTCTCAGCAGGCTTATGGCATGCTACGTAAGGCAAGTAAGTGAAAAGTTAAAAATGTAACTGTAAAGATTCTCACTAGCCAACGTCCTTAAGAAAAAGAAAAAAAAAAAAAACAAGAAAGTAATGAACAAGAACTGCCATGTATAGGCAGCATATGTGACCTCAAAGCAAGTTCCACAAGTGTGATCAGCCCTCAAATATTGCAATAGAGAGTATGTCATTCAATATTCAAGTAAATGAATAAGTTCAAGATAAAAAAAAAGAAACGACTCCAAAATGCCACATTTTAACCATATTAGTATAAGATTAAGTTCCTAAGAAGGAGAAAGAGAAAAATAAATAAAAAAATAATACAAAGACAGCACTGTCTATACACACACCATACTGGTTTTCAACCCCAAAAGACCCTAAGTCATGTTATTTAAAGTGTATAATTAAATTATTATTATTTACTTCTACTTCCATATTATCTCTATCCTTCCTGGTTTCTTATCTATCCTACTACTACTTTACTTCCATCTCTCCCCATTCCACTATGCTTAAATCACATCAACCTAAACTTAACTACTTACTCCTCTCTCTTCCATCTATACACATACTACTCATACCACTCATACTTACATGGTATGAAAACTCACACATCACTGCACCCCTTCATCCTTTAAAACAAACATTACCTACCAATCCACCTACTACCCACAACCATGCAAACATCATCTCTACCTCAACCTACCTCTCCCCAAAGTATCATAGGCTAGCCCTCATTAGTCTCCAACAAACCAGAAGAACACTGTATACTCTCTTCAAACTTCTGAAACTCTTACATACATTACAACGCCCTCTTCTTCATGGGGATATCCACTCCAACCCAGAACCTAACAATACCCTACTAAACCCCCAACTGCCCCAAACCACCACTCATACAACCCTGACCAAAACTACTAACTCCTTATTGATAGCCCATCTTAATATACAGAGCTTAAACAATAAAATTAGCCAACTGCATACGCTACTGGACATACATTCCTTTGATGTCCTTTGCCTAACAGAAACCTGGCTCAAACCAGGAACAAAAGATAATGAAGTCATCCCACCTGGATATAATATAATAAGGGCTGACCGAACTACAAAAAAAGGTGGAGGTGTAGCAATTTTGTTTAAATCTTATCTCAATGTGACTCTAGTAGACTTACAACTACCATTAGATAATCACACAGAAATCCTTGTCTCTAAACTCTAGCTCAATTCTAGTAAAGCTATCTATATAATATGTGCCTATCTACCTCCAGGCAATAATATCAACACCCTGGAAAATATCCTATGCTTCCTCTCATCCTCCCTCCCTCAAGAAACTCTAGTACTTGGAGACTTCAATATAGACTGGAACTGTTGTACTTCCAATCAACCTTCAATCCATATTAACTTGTATGGCTTTTCTCAATTTATCACCACCCCTACAAGAATCTATAAACCTACTAACAAAGAGAGTACATTAGATTTGATCCTAGTAAGAAACCATCCCCTCACTTATACTGCAGACACCCTACCTGACGACATTAGCGACCATTCTCTCACCTATATCATTAGGCATAAAACCTTCTCCCCTAAACAACCTGTCTTTAAAACTATACGAAACAAAAAACACTTTAATGCTGTCAGTTTCCAAGCTGAGTTACAAGCCTGTGATTGGTCTCTCTTAAAAGAACTCTCCCTTGATGAAGCAGTATCCCATTTTAACTCTAAATTCCAACAAATACTGGAATACCATGCCCCTAGTTGATCCATAAGAATCAGAAGTAAAGCAGCACCATGGCTCTCTAAAGAAACAAGACAAAAAATCCTAGTAAGAAATAAGATCTGGTCTAAATGGAGATGTACTAAGAGCCCAACTAATCACTAGAACTATAAACAGCATAGAAACACCACAAAGAAAGCTATACTCCTTGATAAAAAACTACTACCTAAAACTCCAAGACAGGCATCAGCAAACCCCCCAAACATTTTGGACTGCTATTAACAAACTTCTACACCCAGGACACTCCAAGACTCAAACTCCTACAGCACTTTCCCTAAGTACATCTAAGGAGATTACTGACACCTTCAATACCTCCTTTACTGAAACTGTACAGTCCCTCACAAATTCCTTACCTCTTGTTACTACAAACCTCCCATTCTCCATGACTAGCAAAACCCCTACCTTTCAACTAAATCCATTCTCTACATCTGTCATCCACACCTTACTAACAAAACGTAAACCATGTACTCCATCCGCTGATCTCCTACCAGCGGAATACCTGCAAATTGCAGCTAAAGTTCTCTCCTATCCTATTTCCATAATAATCAATAGAACTATTACTGAAAGTTATATCCCATCTCTCTGGAAAATCTCACACATAATTCCTCTTCATAAGGGTGGTAACTCAACTGAAATATCCAGCTATCACCCCATAGCCCTGCTCCCCCCCTAGCCAAAATAATGGAAAAATGTATACACTGCCAACTACTTGATCACCTTCTCCTACATAACCTTCTAGCAGACTGTCAACATGGTTTTAGGCCACACCACAGTACTACTAGGCCCTACTATCCTTCACTGATTGCATTAACAAGCATTGTAACAATAATAGGCTCTCTACTGCTTTGTTTATAGACCTGCCAAAAGCCTTTGATATGGTGAACCATCAATTACTATTACAAATACTAGAACAATACTCACTCAACACAAAGGCATTACAGTGGTTCAAGTCCTGCCTAGAAAACAGACCGAAAGCTATTCTCTGGGACAACAACCTCTCTACTCTTCTTCCTATTACTCTTTGGGTCCCACAGGGCTCCATCCTGGGACCTCTCCTCTTCTCTATCTTTATCAATGACCTTTAGTTAGATATTCCACAATCTACCTGCATACAATATGCAGATGATTCCACATTAGTGTGTTCTGCCACCTTAGCATCCGAGCTCCAATCTATCACCCAGTCATTATTTACCTCAGTTGAAAATTGTTTTTTACAATGTTGCCTCCTACTAAACGCCAAAAAAAACCAAGTTACTTGTTTTTACTCCTTCGCAGAAGTCCCATCCAATAGACTTAACAGTTACATCAAGCAATGGTACTATAATTACACCTGATCCAACCACCAAGCTCTTAGGGGTAACTATAGATCACAATCATAGGTTCATAGGTTCATAGGTTCATACTAGGCTATCTGCCCGAGGACATTTACAAGCCTAGCCCATAGTTTTGTGGCTTACGCCACCCCTTTAGTATGGGGAACTATACCCATTATTTTGCTGTGCCTCTGTTGAGCAGTGACACTGAGGTAATCCCTGGGGTATATCTGCGATCTCCCATCCATTGGTCAAGATTTCTCTTGAACAAGGCCAGCGAGGTGCTCTGCCTCACATATACCGGGATTTTATTCCACAGCATAGGGAGTCTTTGGGTGATGAATCTATCCCTCCAGCACGTCCTATTAATAGCCGTGTCGAGGTTTAAGTCTCCCGCCCTTGTGGCTCTGACGGATCTAGATTTTTGAGGTGAAGCATATTCATCAAATCTGGGTTTGACATGGCCTTGTATGTTAGGCAAAGGTCACCTCTGAGCAAGCGTGGCGACTGAATAGAGCTGGAGTTCTTTCAGTCGGGCAGCATAGGACAGATGTTTGAGACCCTTTATCCTTTTGGTGAGGAACTTTTGTGGCCTCTCCAGCTGCTGCAAGTGTCGGGTCAGATACATTCCGAATGGGGCATTGTACTCAATCATTGGTCTGATGAGTGATGAGTATAGGGAGACTATGACCTCCCTTGATCTAGATGAGAATCCCTTCATGATAAGGTGGGCAATGTAGAAGGTCTTCCTAACTACTTTAGCTACATGGGTGTCGAATGACAGACTACTATCAACCTGGGTCCCCAGGTCCCTGATAACTTCTTCTGTGCTCAGTGGATTGCCACCTATTTGGTAGCTAGGGGTAACCTTATTTTTCCTGAAGGGTATGACTATGCATTTTTTGGCATTTAACTTTAGGCCATGGCTCTGGCACCAGTTATCCATTTCTGTGAGACCCTTCTGAAGGATATCTGTGTCAGATGTGTTTTCTACTATGGCGCCGAGTTTGCAGTCATCTGCAAACTTTGTCAGCCATAACCCTCCTGTGTTTGCTTGTACTGGAAAAGTAGATGCCAAACAAGAGTGGGCCCAGGACTGAGCCCTGTGGTACACCACTTGTGACAGGCTTTGAGTCTGACATGGCGCCAGCAACTCTGACCCTGTGGGTTCTGTCACTCAGCCAGTTTGCAACCCATCTTGTGATGTATGGGTTAACATTTAAGCTGATGAGTTTTTCAATGATACCCGAGTGGGGTATTGTATCGAAGGCCTTCGCCAGATCGAGGTAGGCTGTATGGACTGCCTTTCCTCATCAATGGCTTTGGTGACTGTTTCAAAAAGTCAACCAAGTTTAGAAGGCATGATCTGCCTTTGACAAAGCCAAACTGGGATGGATCCAAAGTCTGCAAATTCCCTATGTCTTTATTTATGAGGTCCATTATGATCCTCTCCATGGCTTTGCAGATAAGGCTTGTCAAGCTAATGGGCCGGTAATTTCCAGGGTCGGTGGAGGCACTGCCTTTGTGAAGTGGGACCACAGTTGCAGTGCGCCACTCCCTGGGTACGTATCCAGAGGTAAGACTATGATTAAACAGCTGTCCTAGCTGTGGATTTAATTCCTCGTTGAGTTCATGGAGCACACAGCCGGGGACACCATCAGGTCCCATGGATGCTGTGTTTTTTGCTTTGGAGAGAGCAGTTCTCACTTGGGCGTTAGAGATGTTTGGGGGGCTGCAATCGCTTGGTATAGAGACCTCTCCTTTTGGGGAGGGGAGAAGTTTGCACTGAACCTGTCAGCCAGTATGTTGGCAATATCTGTAGGATCAGTAATCTTCACATCATTTTGAACTAGTTCTGAGCATATCTGGGAGTTTCCTCCCAGGTTTCTAACATAGCTAAAGAAGGCCTTATGATTGTCTTTTGAGTCTTTAGCTATTTTTCTCTCAAAATTTGCTTTGCATGATTTTATGAGAGCTCTTAGTTTTTTACTTATAGTGATCAAGGGTGTCTTACCTTTTAAGGATTTTGCTCTATCTTGTAGTAGCTTCCTCCTTTTGTTGTAGAGTTTGTTTATGGCTGGGGTCCACCAGAGTGGATGCTTGTCTTTGGTACAAAGAGTCTTTGTTTTGCTTGGGATTGCCTTATCCATGCAGTCCTGCAGGTGCTGGTAGAAGGCATTTGTAAGTGATTCAGCGGCTTGAGTACTGTTTTCCGCCCGGCTCGGGGCCTTAAAGGAGACCACACTAGTCTTTAGAAGTGTGAAGTCGGCTTTCGAGAAGTTCTTTACTGTGGTCTTTTTATTTCAGGTGGGGGTGGGATGAGGACCTCCAGTGAGATTAGTTTGTGATCTGATCTCACCAGTGAGGGGTATACTTCCGGTGTTGAACATTGTGCTCCCATGTTCGTGATGATGAGATCAAGTATGTTTTCTCCTCTTGTGGGGATGGTGACTAGTTGTTCCATGGCATTTGAGTTTATGAATTCCAGGAACTTTTGGGCTAGGGTGTTTGGGCTTGAGTAGTGTTCCCAGTCTATATTAGGGTAATTGAAGTCACCTAGTATGATGGTGTTTGGTGATACATTTATCCCCTCTAGTGTTTTCAGGAAGGCCATGTGAGGTTCCTGAGTTTGTGAGGGTGGCCTGTAACATGCTACAATTTGCAGAGCAGTCTTGCCTATGGTTAATTGCACCTGGATGGTCTCCGATGCATCGTGCGTTGCCACCAGTCTTGAGGTGTGGGTGTCTTTGATGAATATGGATACCCCCCCCTCCTTTCTTGGTATTGTCCGGATTTTGGGGCCGGAACCCATGATAAGAGGTAAAACCTGATAGTGCTGGGGTGCTCTCAGGAGCCTTGAACCAGGTTTCTGTCACTGCACAGACATCGATGTTCTCCATACTGAGAAGGGCCTCGAGTGAGTGCATTTTGAGATTTAGACTTCTGGCATTGAGCAGCATTACCCTTAGTTTTTTTCCTTTTTTGTGTTTTAGGGTGGTAGGTTTAGAATTTGAGTCTTGACTAAAAAGGCACTATGGGGTGGCAAGAGCCTTTGCCAATATCTGGGATCCCAGTTGTGACAGGTGCAAGCCGTCCCTTGCGAAACAGCGTGGCTTGTCCAGCATGTCATCCCAGGCAGACAGACATTGGATCCCCTTTGAATGACACCAGAGTTTAAGCCAATTGTTAAAGCTGATCATCTTATCTCTGTATTGTGGCATCATTCTTGGTGAAGGTAGGATACTGCTCAAGGTCAGGGTCATACCTGCCTGGGCTACATAATCAGAGAGCTCCTCAATGTCTCTTTTCATGTAGTCCAAGGAGGTACGTCTCAGGTCGTTTACACCAGCGTGGACAATGACTGAGTCGTATTTGTACCTGCTGTTGAGAGACCTGAGTGCTTGCGTTATGTGGCGGATTCTAGCGCCCGACAGGCAGCTTACTGTGACCTTCTCCTTACTCAGTCTGGTGAGCGGACGTCAGTGTGTCTGACTATGGAGTCACCAATGACTAGTGTGTCTGGCATTGTGTTTGGCCTTAAGGGCTGTGACTGTTTGACACTCTGACTGTGAGGTCTATGTGTTGCAGGTGTTGTGTTCTGAGGTGGTGGTTGTTTGGGTGTCTGCTTTGGTGGCCTCTGCTGTTTTGGTAGATTTTGATCAGAGCCGAGTATGTCTTTGTGTGTTTATGTGTATGATTTGAGGTTGTGATGGTACTATGTGAGACTGGGTCTATAGTGTGTGTGGTAACCTTCTCCTCCTGACTGGTCTTGCCAGTCCTATGTTGAGAGAGCTCAGCCTCCAGTTTGGCTGTATAGTTGCATCTCTCGCATGTATTTGTGTTTTGTGGGAGGAGGAGAGGGTTGTCTGTGTACATGAGGCAATTGTAACATTGCCTCAATATTCCCAGGTTCACCAGCTGAGCAGGAGAGGACACTAGCAACTGATCCCTCGACATGCTAGAAGGACTAGACAAAAACTTTAAAAGAGATTCCGGGGACGTGGGTGACCGAGAAATGGGGGTTTGCCTTTTGGGGTGCTATCTATAAGAGTACCGTATCAAGGTAATAAGTACTGTAGGAGCAAGTGCTAGGTTTAACAGATAGAGAAAAGTCTACTTGGAGTCAAGTAGAGATGATCTTTTAGGTATTAGAGAAAGTGCTAGTAACAGGGATGCTTAAAGGTAAGATTGAAAAGAATGCACTCTGCAGTGTGCACTAGAGAAGTTAGATATGAAAGTAGGTAACTTGAGTTTTACCTGTTTAAAAAGTTAAGGTTTAGTGGAGAGTTACTATTTTTAAAACAGCAAGATGGACTGAAAGGGGTGGTTACTTTTGTATTTTGGTACTATGAAATACTGTAGGATGGCCAATAAATTTAAATAATTGAAGGGGTGGGATTTCAAAAGTGATGGTTTTGTGATTACTCACATAAGCCAGTGAAAGTAGAGAGAAATGAGATATATGGTCAGATTAACATAAGAGGCGGGCAACTAGAAAGACAGTGGTATTTAACAAGACAACTTAAATGGGTGGGAGGGAGGGAAAAAATTCTGCCTGACTCAGAACAGAGAGAGCTGTGGTCTCTTTTGAAGTTTTAATATGCTGTTAAAACAGAATGCAAGCAAAACACAAGGTAAAGAAAACAAACTAAAGTATTCAAAATATAGAAAGGCAATACAGAAATAATTAAAAATAACAGCAAACTAACCAATCTCAACTTTGACACACTTATTAGCACTACATTTAAAACTGTTAACAGAAAACTAGGCTCACTATACAAGATAAAGTCCTTCCTTACCCCTGAAGCCAAAACTGCCATTTCCCATTCTCACATGATGTCTACTCTCCTCTATGCTTCATCTATCTATACAAATCTTTCCAAAACTAACCTAAACAAACTAGCAACCTCCTACAATAACATTGCCAGATTTGCTCCTGGTGCACCATATAGAACTCATCACTGTTTAAACCTCAAACAACTAGGCTGGCTTGAACTCCAAAACCAGCTACTATTTTAACAACTTGCAGTTACCCACAAGCTTCTCTTTCACACCAATAGGACTCCTATTCTTTGTAGCATTGCAAATCCTTATAGAAATCTTACTACCCTATGCTCAGCAAATAAACTACAAATATCCACCCTGAAATCCCTCGATAAAGCCGGGGGCTCCCTCTTTTCAAATTCTGTGGGTAAGAGTTGGAACAAACTCCCCAGCAACCTGCAATTACTTCCATCCTTATCACTATTCAAACATCAGTTAAAACTACATCTTAAAGAACATTGGTTATGCCCATGTACTAATCCAGATTAACACCTGCCTGCTATCATATTTCCTTTCCCCCTTCTACTACCCACTAGGGCACAATCACATCCTATTCATTCATAGTCAATAATGCAGTTTTTATATTTTCTTCTAACTTCATTAAACTTACTCTTCTTTTTTCTATAATCACTCTCCACCTACTGATATTGTTCTACATCAATGTTTACTCCTGTGCTACCTATGGCATTTCACACTTCCTGATATTCTTCTATCTCTTTGTTAATACTTATGCTACCTACGACATTTCCCGCAAACCTTGTATAACATAACAACTAGAGGGTACCTTTCACCCCTCCACTCTTTTTTTCTTGTCCAAATATTGCCAATCATTACTCCTCTTGTATATACTGCTCATAATACTACTGACTCGACACCCTAACTTTTCCTTCTCTAATCTTGTTTGTTACTTCTTTGCTAAACTCTCTTTCTCTAATGTTGTTTACTTCTTTGCTAGCCCAATCCTTCTTTGAGCTTAATTTTTTTCTTTCTTTACCATTATTGTTGTTTTTTTTGTATCTGTTTGCTATTGAAGCTACTTTAGTTCATTAATAGACACCCTTTAGTTATGAACTGCATTTATTCTTTGTAATAATTTACTGTTTACAATTTTACTTTTATTTGTAATCTTGTTACATTACCTTATATTGGAGCTTGCATTAATTCTTTGTAATAATGTACTATTTACAATTTATTTTTATTTTTAATTGTAGTCCTGTTACATTACTTTAATGTTGGAGCTTATCTCCCCGGGCCTCTACTGAAAATGGACGTGTATCCAGTTAGACTAGCCCAGTCAACAAATGTAAAATAAAATAAATAAATTTACTAAAAACATATATTCAATCAAGTTATGAGGCTAGTTATGTATCTAAAAACATTGTATTCTATTTTGCAAAAACTAAATAAATTAAATGAATACATCACCATTACTGAATGTCTCACTGCTGAAGTCCTATATGTTCTGAGACATCATGCAATATTATAAACATTATGTGGTAATTGTTTATACAAAAATAGCATTTAGATAAGCAGCGGTAATTTCAATTTAATATTTTTTGATGTTTTATTTGAAGAAGTTTAGAGAGTCAATTTTTGTTTCTTTTTCTTCATATCAGTCCATGTGTTTTTCCTGATGTTTTTTTTCAAGGAAGGAGAGGACCAGTCCATGTCTTCAGTTATAGGCAGAAAATGATTGTTTATAACAAATGCAGAGGCATCTTCCAGATTGTTAAAGATTCTGGTTTCATTGGATAGTTGTATTTTTATTTTAGCTGGAAGTAATATCTAAGATTTTAGTCAATTTTGTCTTAAAGCTTTTACAAGAGGCCAGCAGTTCTTTCTCTGTTCTGTTCTTTTTGAGGAATGGTCATTGTCAAATCTATTAAGATTTTGTTTGTATTTTTATGGAGCTTTCCTCCAAACTGACTTAACTATCAGTTCTTTATCTGTATAAGATAAAATTTTATAATAATGGACCTTGGTGGTGATTTTGAGAAAGAAGGAAAGGGTTTGCCTATGGCTATATGCACTCTTTAAATGGTGTATGACACGCTTTCCTGGTGATTTAAAAATTCAGGAAGCCATGTTATCCATATTGCATCTCATTTCTCTGTTTTTCAGATAGTCTATTTTGTTTAAGAGCCAAGTGTTTTGTTTTATCAAGAAATCAGATTGTATTTCTTACTCTATCAATGTGCCATCAGTGTGATTTACACCATTCTCCATTTCAGAAATTTTTGTTTGTTGTTGTTGTAACATTTCCTTAAAACCCTCCATCTACTTGAAACAACTCTCTTTCAGATTTTCAAGGTTATTTTGAAATCCATCCATTTTCAGAGACAGTTCTTGTAGAGTTGAAGTTATTGCTGTAAGTCATTTTGTTGTAAGTCCTTTTCAGGAAGTTTCAGCCTATGAGTGTTTATAATTACTCATTTTCACTAAAAAACTAGTCTCCAAGTAATTTTGACAGGAAAAGTTTTTTAAAAGTTCATTAAATTAAGAAAACAAACAAAAAAAAAACATAATTAGATATAAACCTATGTTATTTTGAAATAAATTAATTATTTTCTTGTATTTTAAATTAGTTCTGCAGAGCTCTAAAATGTTACTTTCAGTTGGCCATCTAGGCTCCACCTATGAGGATCCTTTTTGATGCTAAAGAAAATTGGGAGACCATATTGCCATTGTGGAAGTAGTATTTCTTTATCAATGTTAACTCTGTTAGCAAATTATGATCAGGTGATCATGTGTTAAAGAATTAGATGTCAAGATATTAATCTAGAAAGGTGAATTTTGACATTCATGTCTCAAACACACAGTAGTTAGTCAGTCACAGTCCTTTTGTATTGCATGGACTTCAGCTGCTCCCATGTACTACAAGTTGATAGGCAGGAAAATATAGGATCATAAATTGTTTTACAACTTTGAAATCCATAAAACACAGAGTTGTCATACAGATAGTGGTCAAAAGCTTAGTGTTCCTGTGATGGATAAGCAGCTTTAAAAGCTGTAAAAACATTCACTCTGCCTTTTTATGTCAAACCAAGAAGTATTTTTACAATTTTTGGACCTGCTTTAATGTCTCACCACTGCTTTGTGATGTCTATTTTGTGTGCTTAAGCATGAGATCAGAGCATAATGGCTCTGAAAACTGTACATGGCAAAACTAGCAAAACTTGTTATGCATCTTTTTGATATCAAAGGGGCACAAAAAGTCATCTTTGTCTTCTCCTGATTTTGGAGTGTGGCCCTACTCTTCCTTAACTCAGATATTCTACTAAATTTTGCACTCATCTCAGGACACACAATCTCAAGCCATTGCATATTCATATATCTATAAACGCCATCTGCTAACCCACTACTATAATATTTTCCAACTGAACTGTACCAGGTCCTTTCAACTCAAAAGTTATATAACAAACACATTAGAGGGTCCGACATTGTTCACATAAAATATTTCCAAGCCTGTACCACCACATTCTCCCAATACTAACACAAACTTATTTAAGCTAACTCCTTGCATAAATCTATGCATTCAGCCCATCTACTTTCTCATCAGTCATGATATATTCACTAGCAGCCAGTGTCTCATTCCTCCTAATCATCAGCCATCCAATTTCACATCACTTCTGCACTCTTTTCACACCTTTCTAACCCCTCATCCTGTAGCAGCTAAACCAATATGCTCCCACCTTATTCCTTCTCAACACAGTAGACTTCATTAAGTGTAATACAAACCTTCACATCTCATAACAAACAACCTCAGCCTGAAACCAGAAACAAATTAAAATGGTAGAGGGCCTATCACTACATCTCCCAAAACTTAAAATGTAGTGGTGACATACACCCTAACCTTGGCCCACCCCCTCCCTTTCACTCATCCCACCATACTACCTTTATTGATCTCATCGCTGCCATATAATACTCCGCAAACTTCTCTTCTCTATTTATCATCCAAATTAACATTAGAAGCAAGTGTAAAAAGTTATCAGAATTCCATGCATTTCTTGTCTTGCATTCAGCTGATATTGTAGTGGTAATAGGGATATGTCTCACAGCATATTTTTTTCCACAGTACCTCCACTACCGTTCTTAATTTTGGTAATACTGTTAACACAAAGAAAAATGATGGTAAACTTGTATTTGCTCAGTTTATGGGACTATCCAAAGGTTTTGACATTATCACCCCAAACTCTAACAAAAACGTTTCAGTCTAGGCCTTAACAATTCATCTCTATCCTGCTTTTCTAGTTACATCTCTTCCAGACTCCATGCAGTAAAATGGCTCACTGACATCTCATCTTTTCAAGCTGCTGCAGCTGGGGTCCCAAAGGATCCATACTGGGACCCATCCTACTCAGCATCTTTGTTAATGAACTTGATCTGGACAGTACGAATTATACCTCAGTACAGTATGCAGATAATGCTACCATCATCCGCTCAGCAAACAATGTTCATTCCATACAAAAGCTGACCTAGGAATCATTCACTTCTATAGAAAATTAGCTGACTACTTTCCAGATAGTCCTAAACCCTAAAAAAATCTAATTCTCTTCACTCCCAAACACCTCACAGTAAGGAAAGCATCCTTCACTATTACCTCTTCCAGCAATACCAAAATAGAACTTGGTCTCACAAAGCAAAATGCTAAGAGTTTACATAGATGAAGACCTAAACTTTGATTTTCAACATGCATTGCAAAAAAAAAAAAATGCACCAAAAACTAAGCACAGCCTTATCTATGTAGCACTGCAAGATTACATATTTCAACTGCACTCTTATTGCCTACTCTCCTCTACTAACCATCAAAATATTTAACTAACTCAACTAACAAACTCAAAGCAGTGCTACAAGGTTGCAAAATTTGCAACCATACTCCTGTTTTTGTAGAAAATACAACAATATGGCTGCCTGTATACCTTATCAGATCTGAAATACAGTATTCCCTCTTTTGAAAAATATTGTAAACAGTGCTGTGTATTATCGCCTTTCAAATGTTAGTGTCACTCTATTACTGTTTGTACATTGGAGCCTTTCTCTCCAGGCCTCTGCTGAAAATGGTCTTGTGCCTAGTTAGATGTTCCTGGTAAACAAAAGCAATAAATAAATAAATAAATAAATTGTCTATGTCATACATTTGATGTAACGACTTCTTTCCTGAAATTTTATACATTCCTGTTTGTATCATTCAAGACATCTTTGAAAGCCTACCTCACTGCTAACTGGGCATGTAAGACTGGTATTGCACAATTCATCTTTTATAGAACATTACAAATCTCTCTGCTGCTGTACCCTCTTATCTAAGAGAAAATCTGTTATTACTTTTTTAATCCTTTATATTCCTGACAATGTTGCCAATTACCGAATCTGTCCCTTTAACTACTTAAATTATCCATCTTGTTCTTTTTCTAATTAATTCTCTTTACATGTAGGTGCTCTTAAATCACACTGTCATTCACTGTTTGCTGAATAATATTCCACTTAACCTTCTCTCCTCACTCTCACTCTATCATTAGCTTATTCAGTTATACGCACTCATTTGCTTACTTTGCCAGAACTTACACATTTTACCAGACCATTTGTATTTGTATAAATGATGTAAGTGATGCATAATATACACATATGGTACAGCTTCACTGTATTATGTATGTCATGTGTTAATGTGTTGTAGCACAGAATGTTTCTCCTAGGGTCTTTGTCAGAATACCCACTGCAACAAGAACAGAGGTACAAAGTGCAAAGTTGAACTGGCACTTTCCAGCTAAGGACAGATGTACTTTGCTTAGCTTTACAGAACCATTCTGTTTTATTGTATTACTTTAAACACAGTTTGGTACAATAAAGTGGGTAGGGAGGGTGGCCTAATGGTTAAGGTGTTTGCCTTACAAACACAAGGTGCAGGGTTTGAGTCTCACAAGGGATAATTGGCTAGGCTTAAAATGGCTCGCAAGGGCAGTTAGCTTAGTACTAACCTATGAACCTATGAGCCTATAAAAGTTAGCAAAGCCATATACTACCATGTTTTGGATTTGTCCGCTTGATTACATCATTAGTTTCTCTTAGCAGGCTAGGAATGATATAGCTTTCTGCTTACATTTAACAAGCTAGGGAGGCTATATCCCAAAATAAAATGTGAAGAGTTCTAGCCAAAATGACCACCAGGCAGTGCATACCTCAGGACATTCTGTAGATTATTATAATGCTTGACAGGAAATGTTGATGACTGAAAAAGGAGTACATCATTACTTTATTACATAGAATTTTTATTAGATAGAAAATTGTGGCATGGTTTATTTTTTGTCATCTACTGTTAGTCAAACTGCATGCACTTAGAAAGTGAATACTTTCAACATTTCCCTGCATTACCTGTCTATGAAAAAAAAAACTTTCAACAGTTATTGGTCACATCATTGCAGAAGCTACCCTTAACAATGGATAAACTTAATAGAAAAATCATCTCTGTTAAGGGAAACTACTACAAACAAAGTGAAATTCTAAATAACATGATACATAAATAAGGAATTCAAATAAAAGACATCTTCAAACTTCCCTAAATGTATGGATAGCAGGTAAATGTATGGATAGCAGGTTAAAGGAGGAAGATGCAGAAAATGAATTCCTTTCTTCTCCATCACAACTCCAACATTTGCAATCTACCTGAGGAAAAATTCTTTGGAGTTTGCTTGTGGTATAGAAATATCTATACAAACACTTACAAGCAAATATTTTAAATCTAGATTTTGTTGCATATTTGGGAGACATACATATATATTCCCATTGTATCTTTATGAATTGCTTATCCAATCTCTCTTCTCAGTCCTTTCTAACCTCCTGTGATTGATTCCTATAGTTATCATGCAGTATTTCATATGCTGTACTAATTATCCCTTTTTAACAGCAGCTTCTGTTCTAGATTCTACTAAAAACTCTAACAGTGTTGGTTAGGCTAGCCCTATTTCTTTCTCTTTGCCTAAACTCTGATATCAATCCTCGATAGGGAAGGCAATCTCTAGCCTGCAGTCCAAGTAAATTATTGGCCTCTTCCCATTCTATTACTTTTCCCTCATTATTTTCTCCAAATACCTTGGTTCTTTTGAGAGTTTTCTCCAGTAAATTCCAGCCCCCTCTTGCCTAGCCATCCCTCTTGGCAGAATCTCCTTTCTCCATTCTTGTGTTTGCTTACTTCTTAGAATACTTTCTGCTTCATTATGCATATAATATTCTGTATGGTTATTGTTATTCTCCTTAAGTTTATCCATCTAAAATCCCAGTCTGTACTTGTTTATTGACCCCCCCCCCATTTCACCATCATCATCCCTTTCCACTTTGAATTATAGCTTGATACTTGTATTATATACAGGAGTCTTAACTGTGTAGCTCTGAACTACCCCTTCAGATCAAGTAATCCCAAACCATCTTGTTCTATTGTTAGGATCAACTTATCCTACTTAGGCACATAGATTCATAGAAGGTTACTAGGCTAGTGGCCCTAGAGTATTTACAAGCCTAGCCATGTTAATTCCAGTCCCATCACTTTACTCTTTCCCTTTTATACTCCCAAATAAAATCCTTCAGCTCTTATTAATTACTGTCCACGTCTCCTCTTCCTGATAAAAATATACCTGAGCTGTGTATAAAAGTAAAGGGACTGAAAACACTTTCACTGCTTTTATCTTGCTATCCATATCCATAAAAGACAGCTTCCAGTTTCTCAGTTTTTGTATTAACTTTTGTTTAGTCTCTTCCCACATATCTTTTGCTGTTGTAGCAGAATCCTTTTTAATTCATGCTCCTAAGTACTTCATTTTATCATGTCTCCATAAACATGGGTATTGCTGAACCAATTTGTGTGTGTTTACATAGCTTACAGCTATTGCCTTTGTTTTATCTTCATTAATTTTACATCCTGAAAAGACACAAAACTGTCTGAGAATGTTCCACAACACTGAAATGTTATTTTCTGGTTGTATCAGGTATAAAATATCATCTGCAAATAAAGACAACTTTTCTTGATTACCATATCAATTACTTCTGAGTCCTTTATATTCTTTGCCAATGGTTCTAAATATAATGCAAATAATGAAGGGGAGGGAGGACACCCCTGCCTTGTTCCCCTGCTCAGACAGAACATATCAGAGAGGAACCCTTCCACTTTAATTTTCATCCCTCATAATCAGCTTTATAATTTTATCAGGGAATACAAATGCTTCCATTACCCTAATCATAAAATCCCAGTTTACTCTGTTGAATGCTTTCTGTGCATCAAGACCCACCACCACCAACAACTGTGATATTTTCTAAAATTCTGCTTCCCCTGGATCATCATTGTTCTATTAATGCTGTCAAATGTTTGCCTCCCCGCCACAAAATTACACTGATCCATGTCTATCAATTTTGGGATCACCTTTGCCATTCTTTTAACCATTATAGACATAAACACTTTATAATCATAGTTTAGAATTGAAATGGGCCTATATGAATCTGGATCTGATGGGGCTTTACCAACTTTAGGTATTACAGTCACCACCTTTTTCTTCTAGGATGTTGGTACTTCTCCATCCATTTAAAATACTGTAAAAACAAAACCTTTCAGATCTTTTTTTTCACTTTCTTTCCTACTAGCTTTAAAACCTCACAGGAATACCATCTGTTTCTGGAGACTTTCCTGTAGACTGGTTATACATCACCATTTGTATCTTATCTCATCTTATCCCAACTGTTAGTAACGGAGCCTCATCTAGCTGTAATCTTGACATGTTTAATTATTCCTTAAACATTTCCATTGGTACTTTTTCTTGATTTCCACATTTCTCTACTTTATACAGATTATCATAAAATTTCCTAAATACTTCTAAAACCTCTATAGGATCTTATAGGCTCATAGGTTCATAGTTTGGCACTAGGCTATCAGCCCTAGGGCCTATACAAACCTAGCCATAACAATTCCCTGGCTATTTCTTCCCACACTATTTACTTCCCTGGATCCCTGTCTAGCAGGGCGACTAACATGATGGGTGAATTTACTTTCTCCCATCCAATCATCAAGGTTCCTTTTGAAGAGGGCCAAAGAGGCGCTCTGCTTGACATGTATGGGCAGTCTATTCCAGAGTCTGGGGAGTCCCTGGGTCAGAAACCTATCCTTCCAGCATGTTTTGTTTATTGTGATGACAAGGTTTAGATCCCTGGAGCATGTGGCTCTGAGGGATTGGGATTTCTTTCAGTGTAGAATGTCCAACAGCTCTGGGTTTGACATGGCCTTATATGTTAAGCAGAGATCTCCTCAGAGTAGACGATATGCGACAGAGTATAGCTGGAGTTTTTTAAGGCGGTCAGCATAGGGCATCTGCTTTAGGCCTGTGATTATTTTAGTGAAGCATTTCTGCAGCCTTACCAGTTGTTGCAGATGTCTTGAGAGGTACATACCAAATGGGGCATTGTATTCTATAATGGGTCTAATAAGGGATGAGTACAGTGGGACAATGACCTCCTTTTTTTCTGGATGAAAAGCCCTTAGTGATGTGGTGTGCCACATAGAAGGATTTCCTGACTGTTGTGACGATGTGGTTATCGAAGGTGAGACCACTGTCCACCTGTGTCCTTAAGTCTCTTATCACACTTTTGGTGTTTAGTGTACTGCCACCTATATGGTAATTCACGGGTACATGTTTTTTCCCAAAGGGGATAACTATACATTTCTTGGCATTGAGCTTGAGCCCATTGCTCTGGCACCAAGCATCTGTTTCTGTAAGGCCCTTTTGTAGAGTATCCACATCATTTGGGGATTCAATAATGGCTCCCAGTTTGCAGTCATCTGCGAACTTTGTTAGCCAGAGTCCCTTAGTGTTGGCCTGTACTTCAGAGAAGTAGATGCCAAACAAGAGAGGTCCCAGGACTGAACCCTGAAGTACTCCACTTGTAAGCCAGTTGGCAACCCATCGAGTGATGTAGGGATTAATGCCCAGCTTAGTAAGTTTATCTATGATTCCAGAGTGGGGGATGGTGCCAAAGGCCTTGGTGAGGTCCAGATATGCTGTGTGGACTGCCTTACCCTCGTCCACGGCTCTGGAGACTGATTTGAAGAAGTCAATCAGGTTCAGGAGACAAGATCGGCCCTTCACAAACCCAGACTGGGTGGGGTCCAGTGTTTTAAGGTTGCCAATGTCTTTGTTTATAAGTTCTATGATAATACGTTTTTTGGCCTTGCAGATCAGGCTCGTCAGACTGATGGGGCGGTAGTCCATGGGATCCAACGTGGATCCCCCCCTTGTGGAGTGGGATAACTGTAGCTGTGTGCCACTCAGTGGGCATGAAGCCTGAGGTAAGGGTATGAATAAACATGACACTTAGGTGAGGTGCCAGTTCATTTTGTAGTTCATGTAGTACACAGCCCGGGATGTCATCTGGTCCCATGGATGCTGTATTCCTAGCTTTGGAAAGTGCGTTTTTTACCTGTGTGGCCATTATTACTGGAATTTGGCAATCTTCCAGTATTGAGATGGGCCATTCAGGGGGTGAGAGGGGGGTGAAGTTGGCACTGAATTGATCTGCCATGATATTGGCAATATCCTTGGGATCAGTATATTTAATGCCATTCTGTTGTAGCTCAGAGCAGATCTGAGCATTGCCATTTAGATTCTTGACATAGTTATAGAATGCCTTGTGGTTGTCTTTGGAATCTTTTGCAATTTTATTTCCGTAACTAGCTTTGGAGGATTTTATGAGGGATCTCAGCTTCTTTGTGAGGCTGGTAAGGGAGTTTTTTTGCATCCTGGGATTTTTCTCTTTTCTGCAACAGTTTCTTCCTTTTGTTGTAAAGTTTGTTTATGGCAGGGGACCAGCAGATTGGCTTCCTTTTTTTGGAGGAGAGCATCTTGGTTCTATTTGGGATGGCACGATTTATGCATGAACGGATGTGCTCGTACGGTTGCTTAGTGTAGGACTCAGCAGTCGAACTTTCAGTTCCCATCTGCATGAGTGTCATGAAGTTTGTAACTTCTGACTTGAGTAGCATGAAGTTGGCTTTGGAGAAGTTTTTTATGGCGGTTTCCTTACTGGGGGGTGGGGGTGGGATGAGGATGTTAAGTGTGATTAGCTTATGGTCTGACCTGATCAATGAGGGGGTGACCATAGGTGTGGAGCATCGATTTCCCATGTTAGTAATGATCTCTGTTTATTTTCCTTGATGTAGGTTCCCTTAGCTTGGCAACAACCCTTTCTACTTTCTGTTGGTTGAGACTTTGTGCTACAAGCTTTTGTGCTCTGGAGTTATTATCAAAACAGTTGCTTAACAGCAGTCTTTCTAAACTCATGCATATTATTGAAGTGATCTCTTATTTTCTCTGCAATTGTGACTATTTTTGTTCTTTGAGATTCTCTCTATTCTGCAAAACTTAAACCTTTGTTAGTCCTTCTGTATAATTCTTCTTACTTCTTAAACATATCTGTTTTTCTTTTATTTCCACACTATTTTTAAACTCCACTTTAATTTTATCCCACTCCCTAGCTATATTTTCAGAAGAAATTTCTGTCTTACATAATATCTCCCAAATAATTTCTACAACCCATTCCTTAAATTCCTCTCTTTTTAACATGGTGGAAAAGTGCCAATGTCTCATTTTTATTTTAGTGATTATCGGTGGGTAATCCAAAATAGTTATTAGATTCATGTCAAAACTTTCAATTAAATGCACATGTTCCTGTGAACTATAATTTTTGTCTAGCCTAGCCCAATTTTTGTACCTTGGGGAATAATATATAACTTCTGTCCAAACTCCTATTACTGAATTCACATCTTCCATACCAAATATTTTAGTAATTTTCTTTAAATATCCACCCACCTTTGTTATATTTTCCCTTCTAGGCTCCAAAGACACATCCTCAGTGCTGCACATCAAATTCCCCACCAATAAGTAATATACCCTGCTGAAAGCTGATTATTTCTCCCAGAATTTTCTTAAGTTCCATTATAGAACTTTTAGGTGGGATATAAATGCATGCCAGTGCAATTCTCCTCCCTTGCCAGTAGCCCCTTAGTACTACAAATCTACCAATATTATCTTTTTTCCCTCTTCTATCGCTTTCAGAGTGCCTGTCATAATTACTATAAGTGGTTCCCTTTTCTTTTGTGATAGATATTCAGCTGAATAACCATTCTGAAATCCTTTCTTTAATAAATTTACATGCTTGGTTCTTAACAAATGTGTCTCATATAGCATAACTATTTGTACTCTGCATTTTTAATACAGTTCACTATTCTTTCTTTTGTGTATATATCTGTAAAGCCATTCACATTTAAAGATAATATGGAAAGTATTGCATTATGATAAGAAGTTATTATTCCCACCTGTTATGCATACCAGCTTTTATAGTGTCTAGTTTCAGCTTTTTTGTTACATGCATACACTAATGTTTGGCAGGTCGATCTTTTATACAGTTGTTTCTTGTCATATCCATTTGAAACTATGTCACAACTTACAAGACTTTTTTGTTTTAATGTAAATCCTAAAACAAACAAATAAATAAACACACTCCAGAATGCCCCCAGAATTGATTAACCTAATACAAACACACAAAACTATGTACATCTTCAAATAATAAAATGTAACCCTCCTAATTGGAAGAATTGTCCCAGAATGACAGCCAAACTCGCAGGCTTGAATTACCCAAAAATAAAGGTTATCCATGCTAAGACAAATGGTAGAGCCTGCACTTATACTTACTGTCTTATCTTTTTTCCTCTCCCAGATGTAGAAAACAACTTGAATACTTTCAGAAAACATTATCTCCTAATCACTGAAAGAAAGAAGTATTCTGTTTTTATTGCCCTATTATCAGCTTGTCTCCATAGAAACATGAGAACCAGATGCACAGTTGCCTTGCACTACAAACATCTCATGTTGCAGTGCGAACATTTATTTACTAGAGGAAAACTTTTCATTGTAATCAGTGTTCTTTTATTTACTTGATTCCTCTTAAAACATATTAGATCAAGCCAATGGCCTTAATCCAGTCGTTCCCCTATGCAAAATTAAGAAAAAGCATATAATTTTTACTTATATTAGGCTCTTTTGTCCAGGCTTTCTTCTCTCTTTACATTTCAATGCCTACATTTCTTAAAACTGAACAAGAAGAAAGAACGAAGGAAGGAAAAATAGGGGCACCTGTTTACTTTAGTATCTCTATTGCATGCAATAATAATTAAAAAAGCTTTACTTTATAGCACACAGTATACGTCTAATTTTACAAACATAATGCTAGGAACAAAATTTGTTTTACTTACAGTTACCTCTTTCCTTCCTCACCCCCCCCCCCCTCCCTTTAGTGTTCTTCCAGACATTAATGGCATGAAATAGGGCATATGCTTTGGAGTTCCCTACAAGTTTAACAAGGTCAAAAAAGTCCAATATTTCCAGGCTTTCTTGTTCTGTCATATTTCACAATATAATTGATGCTTTGTAATCCCACAATTATTCATTAATTTCAGAGTTGCTAGTTTTCTTCCTGTTGATCTCCATCTACTAAATCCAGTCACTGGTTAATTTCCAACATACACTTGGTTCTTCTAGTCAACTCTGTTTCTCAAGCAGTTCTTTTGGAACATTGGAAAAGATTTCACTGTCAAAGTCTCTCTATGAGCTTTATTATCAGAAGAATAAGAAGCAGGATCCCCTCCTCTTTGATAGCTCACTTTTTTATTTATTTATTTAACATTTGTTTACCGGGATGGTCCGACTGAACAACAGTATCCATTTTCAGTGGAGGCCCGAGGAGAAAATCTCCAGCAAAGTACATTTTACTAATACGTGTCTAGTACAACAAAGAAAAAGTTTACTATACAGCTTATATCTATCTACTTACAGTCTAACAGAGATCAGTAAAGCAATTTATATACATGGGAGATTAATTAAAAAAATATGTACATAAGAGAATAGATTAACACATAAAGTACAAATACAGTACAGCATATCTTAGATTTTAAGCCTCTACAGTACATTTTTTGTTGGAGAAACTTTTATATTTCCACTCTAGCATGTTCTGCATCAAAAAATGACTTTGACCTACCTCCCAGGAAAAAATATTCTGAAGACAGCTGGATGAAACAGCTTAAATCTCATACCTGTTTCTTGATATTACCTGATTGCTGGAATAAATTTACTCCTCTTCTGCATGGTGTACAGTGCGTAATCATTTTCCAGAAATACTCTACTGTTTCCATTTTTTTGTACTTTGCCTTTCTGCTACAGTTTTGTCAAAATCAACTTTTTCTGCTGGTAGTATTGTTCCTTTACTATTAAAGGTCTTGGCTGCTTTCTCAAGGCCAGGTTTGGACCATGCACATGATGTGCTCTTACAATTAATAGCTCCTGCTATGGAATACCAGTCCAGTTGCTTTTTTGTGGGACTCATAAAATTAATGCAGTCTGTTCCTTCCATTTTCTCTGGTATAGTAGAACATCTTTGGTTTTCCCTATGTGCTCTGTCCTCTAATTTTACCATTTTTGAAACATCCCTTCTTGAGCAGTGTCATACTCAGCCAACTTTTTCTTCACATCAACCTCTGATTTTTTGCAGTTTTATCAGCTTATGCTAATATCTGTTTAAAGCTTTTTTACATTTTTCCAGCATTTTATTTGATGTGATATACTCATTCAATGTTTCATTTATTTTAATCAGCTCTGAGTACATTTGACTTATTTTTTCCAAGTTACTGAAAGTCATGTCGTGCATTAAAGCTGGAGCTTTCACTGTTTTTTCTTTTTACTGAACAGCTGCAAAATTCTTCACAGTCAGTGTTTTCTCCACAGCTTTTGTGAATTATTTTCTTTCAGGTTCTCTGATTTTCTTTTTTGCTGACATCCAGGCAGTGCAGTTACTAGCTAGTAACTGAAATTTACCCTAAAAGACAAATTCACTGGCTTTCTTTTCTGAGTTTCTGTTTTCACACTGGGTGAGCGGAAATTATGCTGTTACTCAGTTTGCAGCCATCTTAGAAATCTCTTGGTCCAATATGTTTGATCCTCTGGTTGGAGGAGTGCACTATCTTATCCAGGGTGGGAACTACCACCCCATTAGCCTGACGAGCCTAGTCTGCAAGGCCATGGAACTTATCATTGTGGAACTCATAAACAAAGACATTGGTAATCTCCAAACTCTGGACCCTACCCAGTTTGGATTTGTAAAAGGCAGATCATGTCTCCTAAACCTGATTGACTTCTTTGAAGCAGTCACCAAAGCCATAGATGAGGGTAAAATGGTTCACACAGCTTATCTAGATCTCGCCAAGGCTTTTGACACCATCCCCCACTCTGGAATTATAGATAAGCTCATTAAACTAGGTATAAATCTCTATGTCACAAGATGGGTTGCCAACTGGCTCATAGACAGAACCCACACTGTGAAAGTAGTGGATTCCAAATCCAACATCAGACCAGTGACAAGTGGAGTACTTCTCTGAAGTGCAGGCCAGCACAGAAGGTCTTTGGCTAACAAAGTTTGCAGATGACTGCAAACTAAGAGCCATAATCAAAACTCCTAACGATGTGGACAAACTACAAAAGGGCCTCACTGAGACAGATACCTGGTGTCAAAGCCATGGCCTGAAGCTCAATGCCAAAAAGTGTATTGTCATCCCCTTTGGTAAAAACTCTGTACCCATGAACTACCACATAGCTGGTAGTCTACTTAATGCCAAAAATGTGATGAGACCTTGGGACACAGGTGGACAGTAGTCTCTCCTTTGATAATCACATCACCACGGCTGTCAGGAAATCCTTCTAAGTGGCTCATCTCATCACAAAAGGATTCTCATCCAGAAAAAAAGAGGTCATTGTTCTCCTCTACTCATCACTCATTAGACCCATTATAGAGTACAACACCCCTTTTGGTATGTACCTCACAAGACATCTACAACAACTGGAAAGACCACAGAAATACCTCACAAAGAGGATTACTGGCCTCAAACAGATGCCCTATGCAGACCGTCTCAAAAAACTACAGCTTTACTCCATCGCATATTGCCTACTCAGGGGCGATCTCTGCCTAACATACAAAGCTATGTCAAACCCAGAGCTGTTGGACATGCTCCACTTAAAGAAATCCCAGTCCCTCTGAGTTACATGCTCTAGGGACCTAAACCTTGTCACCACAATAAACAAAACATGCTGGAGGGATAGATTCCTGTCCCAGAGACTTCCCATACTCTGGAACAGACTACCTATCTATGTCAAACAGAGCTCCTCATTAGCACTCTTCAAGAAAAATCTTGATGATTGGATGGGAAATGGGAAATTCACCCCGGGGATCACTTCTGTGACTCTGCTCGACAGGGGCACAGGAAAATAAATTTCTTGGGTGGCGAAAGCCAGGGTACATTTTTTGGCTAGGCTTGTATGGGCCCTAGGGCCGATAGCCTAGTACCTACCTATGAACCTATGAACCTATGAAGTCCAGGAAACACTATACCTGTGAGTTAGAGGCAGTGTACATTTCCCTCTCTGTACAGGGTAATTAAATTATCCCATGAATAGGGTATTTGCTTGGATGGTGAATGCCTTTAGTAGGTCCAGGTAAGAATTGTGAGCTTCCCGGATCATAGAGTGCAACCTGTAGCTGGCCAGTACATGGTAGGAAGCCTCATCTATGGAGACTTGGACATGGATGAACTCCAGGCCATCATCTCGTTTAACCAACCTAGAGTTATATTTGCTGCTAACTTAGGAAAAACACACTGTCTTTAGCCCCTGACTGTGCCGCATGGAAGGCACTGTAGCCTTCTACTGATAGAGTACTTTCTGTGGATTTAAACCAAGTCTCTGTAGTGACACAGATGTCTACATTCTCCAGAGTGAAGAGAGCTTGTAGGGTATGGAGGTTCTTGTTTAGGCTCCTAGCATTGAGCAGTAACACCTTAAGGCTGCTTTTTTTGTGATGTTGGTTGTTTTCTCATTTATCCCTTTACAACTTTTTTTAGGCAAAGTTTTAGCCAATATCCGCAAGCGAAGGCAGGACAGGTGGAGACCATCCCTGGCAAAGCTGTTAAACATGCCTTCCCATGCTGACAGATACTGGATTCCCTGGGATGAAACCAGAAACTAAGACAGTTATTAAAATCAATAATTTTCTGTTCATATTGTGGCATTATCCTTGGTGAATGTAGAATGGAGCACAATGTAAGGCATGTACCCGTGTGTGACACATATTCAGACAGATCCATAATGTCTCTTTTCATATAGTCTGATCTGGTATGCTTCATGTAATTTACACTGACATGAACTATGATAGAATCATACTGGTACTTGTGGTGCAGTGACCCGAGTTCATGCATGATATTGTGGATCCTGGCTCCAGATAGGCAACTAATTGTTAGCTTCTCCTTGTCCAACCTGGTGAGAGAGGCATCTGTGTGTCATACAATAGAATCCCATATGACAAGAATATTGACTAAAGTGCTTTCTTGTGTTATGGGCTTTGGTTGGGGGATCATTGAGTGCAGGCTTATGTGTAGTGTTAGGTGTTGATTTTTGTGTGCGTTTTAGTGATTGTTGAGGAGAGGTGTTGTAGTTTGACAGCTTAGAAGGTCTTTGAAGTTTGGAGAGGTATCTTTTAAATGCCTCGGCATAAGAAGGTCTATGCGTCTGGTGAGTGGTATGTGTAAATGATGTAGTATATGTGTTTTTGACAACCTAGTTTGTAGCCAAGATTTTTGCCTGCAAGCAAGTTATATATGTAGATATCTCACCTACTGTGTTAGATTCTTTAAGGATTAAAAGGTTGTATGAGTACATGAGACAATTTCTACTTTACAGGGTACTGCTAACCACCACTGAGCAGTGAACAGCTCTGAGAAAATGCCCCTAATTTATAGCAGACAGAAAAAGCTGGAAACTAACTCCTGTGCTCTCTGGTCAATAAATGACTATATTTAAAGCTCACTGGAGTGCTTCCCAACTCAGAGAGTCCAGGTAAGCACCTCCTGCCACAAGACAGATGATCCTGGAACTCCTTAATGTAAAATCACAAGAAAAGCAGCTCTTAAGTGCAGATTAACACCCAACTAAGTCCCTAAATAGCCCTCTGAGTAATTTGTGTGCCAATATCAACAGCAATCTTTCCTTTACAACTAGTTTTCCCCCTTTTTACTGTGTTCTTCCTTAAAGAAAGTGTGTACTACTCCAAAGCCTGGAAAACTACATTTCCTCAGTACTAGTTTACGTTGTCTAGATATATCTATGTATGGGTGAAGTTTAGAAGAGTGAACACTCATATGAGTGAATGCTTTTTAATGCTGTAAAACAAAGTGAATGCCTATAAGACTGAATGTTATCCTTAACGGGATTATAGCTGGCTGCTTTTTGTATGAGATTCCATTGCAGTGGGGTATGGGAATTTTCCCTTAACCTGCTGATGTGTGATCTCATAGTTGGCACATATAATTGACATGGGGTTTAGAGGTGCAGGAGGACTTGCCTCTTGCATAAAACCTTCCTTTTTTTATTTGATTCACTGACATCTGACCATATGTGGTCTATGTAGTATAGCTGATTTAATGAGTTGACAATGTAATAAAGTAAAATATAGAATATAGTCATATTAAATATATATATATATATATATATATATATATGTGTGTGTGTGTGTGTATGTGTGTGCGTGTGCATGTGCGTGTGTGTGTGTGTGTGTGTGTGTGTGTGTGTGTATATATATATATAAATATATATATATATATATATATACACACACACACACACACACACACACACACACACACACACACACACACACACACACACATATATATGTATATTTACACATAAATGTATACACACACACACGCACACACACACACACACACACACACACACACACACACACACACACACACACACACACACACACATATATATATATATATATATATATATATATATATATATATATATATATATATATATATATATATATATATATATATGCCCTGTCTATACCCAACACTATCAACACTATCTACAATTACTTTTTCATGACATCAATGATATACAATATTACATCACAAAGGTGTTACACTTCTAACTGCCTACGTAGAACTGTTAGAATTTCTAAATGACATAATTTTGTGTATCTTTACATTTGTCATTTCATCAGTTGTTAAACTTACAGCTAAAGTCCTTGTTTAATGTATTTGTATTTTGTGCATTTGTATAGATTGTGCCTTTGTAACCTTAAGAATATTAATTGCATTTTGTGCAACGTTTTGTATTCTCTGGAGCTTTTCTCCCTGGGCCTCCCTGAAATGAGTTTCTTTGCCCAGGTATACTACCACTGCTACCAAACGCAAATTAAATAAATATAAAATTCAGAAAATTCATATAGTTGAAAAACATCCTCTTGTTGGAAGCCGAAGAAAGATGTTTTATATTTTGTCTTAGCTGACACATTGGCATGATTTAGTCTTTCAACTTCTCTATTGTATACTGACTGTTTTACAGGGCAAAGTTTTTATGTTTTTTTGCTTATCCAGTTTTGTTAACTTATCATTCCACTAGGGAGAGATGTTTATTACTGTTTAACCTAATGACACATGTGATAAAGAGTTTGTTACAAATTAGTCAAAATGTTCCAGACATAAGATGCATCAATGTCACATATATCTTCCCAGTCTGCATTTGTGAGATCAACTTTTGCCTTGTCTACATAGGATCATAGGAAGTTACTAGGCTAATGGCCCTAGGGTCCTTACAAGCCTAGCTGAGTTCTGCCCTTGCTTCCACAATCAGCACCTACTGCCCCTGTCCAAGAGAGAGACACAGGTGGAATCCCCGTGGTAAATTTACGGTTACCCATCCAATCATCCAGATTGCACTTGACGAGGGCCAAAGAGATGCTCTACTTGATATGAATTGGGAGTGATAACCTCTGGGAGACAAACCTCTCCCTCCAGCAGGTTCTATTAATGTCACATACCAGGTTAAGGGTTTCAGAGCGAGTAACCCATGAGCCATTGGACTTACAGATATGCAGCATTTACAATAAAACAGAGTCATAGATTGCCTTATACACAAGCCAGAGATCACCTCTGAGTAGTCTGTATGAAACAGAGAAAAGTGACAGTGATTTTAGCTGATCCACATAGAACAGATGCTGAATACCTTGAATTCTCCTTGTGAGGAACGTTTGTGGTCTCTCCAATTGCTGCAGGTGCCTGGAAAGGTACATACCAAAAGGGGTGTTGTACTCAATTATTGGCTTGATGAGGGAAGAGTAGAGGAGGTTATAACTTCATTTTTTCTGGAGGCAATGCCCTTACTTATGTGATGAGCAATGCAGAATGCCTTTCTTACCACTGTGGAGACATGGGGATCAAAGTTAAGGTTGCTGTCAACCTGTGTGCCCAAGTCTCTCACCACTCAGTGCATGCTTAGGTTGCTTCTAGTTAGCAAGAACATTGCTCTTACCAAAAGGGATGATAATACATTTTTTGCATTGAATTTAAGGCTGTGTCTTTGGCACCAATCATTTGTTTGTGTAAGACCATCTTGTAGGATATTGACATTGTTTGGCGATGCTATGACCACTCCCAGTTTGCAGTCATCAGCAAACTTTGTCAGCCACAGTTTTTGCTTGTACTTTGGAGAAATAGATTCTGAACAGAAGAGGTCCCAGGACTGATCCCTGTGGAACACCACTGGTTACAGCTCTGCTGTTGGAGGTGGATTCCCCTATTTTGACCATATTGGTTCAATTGGTGAGCCAGTTAGCGTTCCACCTAGCCATTTACTAAAAAAGCTCACCCAGACTCTGATGCAGCTTGCTGTGAAAGAAAGGTTTGTTTGCTTTTGTTTTCTTGTATTTTGTATTACTTTACTGCCTTTTTCTTTTTTGTATACTGTAATTTGTTTTATTACACTGTGTTTTATTTGTATTCTGCTTTTAATTGCATTTTAAAACTTGAAAAGAGACCACAGCTCTGTCTCTTGTGAGTCAGTCAGAATTTTTTCCCAACCTCCCACCCTGTTACTGTTGTGTTTTTAAACATCACTGTCTTTCTAGTTGCCTGCCCCTTATGTTAATTTGACCATATATCTCCTTCTCTCGCTCCTTTCGCTGGCTGGAGTGAGTAAGCACAAAATTATCATTTTGTGAAATCACTCCCCTTCAATTATTTTTATTTATTGGTCATCCCACTCTATTCCATGGTACCAGAATTCAAAAGTGTCCACCCCCTTTCAATCTATCTTGCTCTTTTAAAAATAGTGGCTCTCCACTTAAACAGCTAAAACTTAAGTTACCCACTTTCATGTCTAACTGCTTAGTGCACACTGCAGTGTTTAAGATAAAACATTTTTTTCATCTTACCTTTAAGCATCTATTGCAAGACCACCAGTTATTGGAGAGCCCACATTCTGCCTCTCACTAGTCATCTTGGGATTAGTGCTTCTGTTTTCTCCTGGTGAGAGAAGGAGTACAGGGACATTATTTCC
This sequence comes from Protopterus annectens, assembly GCF_019279795.1. NCBI lineage: Eukaryota > Metazoa > Chordata > Ceratodontiformes > Protopteridae > Protopterus > Protopterus annectens. The sequence continues at coordinate 73,723,584 of NC_056737.1, read as the reverse complement.
GGGATACTGCTAATCACCAGAAAGCCTAACTGTTTTGTAGGTGACAGCTTGCAACCTGTGCTTAGATTCTGATCCTGGTGAGAGCAGGAGCAGAGTGCATTGATTCCTGACTGCTTCTGGTTGGAGAGTGAGCGTCTGTGCTTAATGTTCCTGATTGGTCTGCTTGCTATTCAAGGAATCTACCAGAAAAAGGCTACAAGCCTACAGACCCTTGCATCATCTGGGGCAAGACTGTGGATAACCAAACAGGCTGTGGCCTGCTTCTGTTCTTGGGATCGGTGCTAACATTTTGCTTCTGGTAAGAGAAGAAGCAAAGGAGCATTGTATCCCAACAGAGTGAAGCTGTGCTGAGATCAACATTAGTAGTAGCCAGGCAGTAGCCATTCATGCGACTCCCCTCGTCATCATTCTTGACAAACTAATTATCTGTTTTCAGTAAGTACTGCTTGATTTGTTTCTAACTTCAGAATATCTGCCCAAATACGTCATCCTTAAATTTTCAGGGACTACATATTAGTTTCCCCTCAAGTGTTTGGCAGTGCTGTGTACAGACTCAGACACCTTGAGTGACATTTCTCCTGTAAAAGCACAATTGAAATTTCTCCAATACCTAGTTGCACACAGGACAACTAGTTTGCAGTGACAAGCACTGTCTGCGTAGTTGCAAACCGGATATTCCTGACAGTGATTAAGATTCTCACTCCAGCTGTCTAATCAATAAAAAAGGGTCTGTTGCCATGGATATGAACTTTCCTACTGTCTCTCTTACCAACTTGGTGGATATGTGCATCATGGGACAATGTAGAAATTGCCTCATGTTTACTGACAACCACTTAATTCTCAAAGAAACTGATATTGTATGTGAGAGATGTATTTACACAATGTTACTGGTCACTGGAGGCAAAGCTCTCACATAAAAGTACTCCCAATAAGGTTGTCAGTAGTACACATGCTGCACACATCACTCACAATTCAAAGCAGACATAGCAACTCACATAAGCTGAGACACTTACATGTAACCTTTCTAAACAACAAAAACCTCCTAGACGAAGTACACATAACAAATACCTTCAGCAGCCCCAAATGCACTTTTTCAAAACAACACCCACATCAACACATAGAGCTACATCTCATGGATCCTCTACCCCTAAGCCCATAAGGCAAGCCGCCACACAATCTGACATTCTTGTCATTGGAGACTCCATCGTGAAACACAATGATGTCTCTCTCATCAGGCTGAGTAAGGAGAAAGTTAAGGTCAGTTGCTTATCAGGGTCTAGGATCAGCTACATTATGCATGTCCTCAGGTCATTGGACCAGTCATAGTTCATGTGGGAGTAAATGACCTGAGACATACCTTCCTAGACTGTATGAAGACAGACATCATTGAGCTCTCAGAATATGTGTCTCAGGCTGGTATGAGTCTAGCTCTGAGTAGCATTTTACCTTCTCCAAGAATTATGCCACAATATGTACAAAAGATGATTGACTTTAATAATTGGCTGGTGTCATTCTAAGGTTGTGCAATATTTGTCAGCATGGAACAAAATGGTCAACAGACCATGCTGCTTTGACAGGGATGGTCTGCACCTCTCTCCTCTAGGCTTTTGAATATTAACTAAAACATTGTCTTCCCCCATAGTGCCTTTTTTAGACAATGCCAAACTGAAAGTACTTCCGACATAACAAATCAAAACCAAGAAAATCTAAAGGTATTACTACTCAATGCTAGGAGTCTAAACAAAAAACTCCACTCCCTAGAAGCTCCCTCTACCCTAGAGAATGCTGACATCTGTGTGGTCACTGAGACATGGTTTAAAGCTGCAGAGAGCACACCAACAGTGCAAGGTTATAATGCCTTCCACACATTATGGCCAGCTACTTCACAGGCAGAGATTAAAGGTGGAGGTGTCCATTTTCATCAAAAATAAATATACTTCAAGGATGGTCAGACAGGACAATGCACTTGAGCTTATTCATGTTCAAATCACCATAGGTAAAATCCAATACCACTTCCTTGCAAGCTATAGGTCCCCCTCTATGACCCAAGAAACCCATACCATGTATTTAAACATATTAGAAACACTAACCATACAAACCAATACCATATTCATGTGTGACTTTAACTACCTGCTATTAACTGGAAATCCTATATGACACCAAATGTACATGTACAGAGATTCCTGGATTTTGTAAACACAAACTCCCTAGACCGGATAGTCAATACACTAATATACCAACCAGGGTACAACCATACTGGATCTGGTCCTCACTAATATGGGAGACTGCTGCATAGTCCCTACTGTAATGCCTTCCCTGGTAGGGTCAGACGACAAAATAGTCTCCTTTGAAGTAAAAACAAAACCTGGACCCCCAGCTAAACCTGGAATATTCAAGAACTATTCTAAGGCTAATCTCCTGCTATAAAGTGAGAACATGGAAAAATTTCAAGCCCCTATAAACCCTGAGAACACTGCTGCCTGTGCAGAACTGTTCATAGAAACCCTATATAAGCATGTTAATAGCTGCATAGAGGCAGCTGTACGCACCAAGAAAAAGTACAGAACTAAGTCAAAAAACAAGCCACCCTGGTAGAATCACAAAATCAATCGGCTGTATAACAAAAGGAAGAAAATCATGGCAAAAATTAGGAGGTGCAGCACCCAGCCAAGGACAACCACAAAGCATTCTTTACCTATGTCCGCAATCTCAAAGGCAATACACAATTGTGTGCAGAGCTCATTGTGAATGGAGCCACCTATACTGAGCCAGAAGCTATAGCAAACCTCCGGGCTGATAAATTCAGCTCCAACTTTACCTCTCTCTCTCCCCTTCATCCTTCCCTCAGAAAATATCAAATATAACTCCACCTACCATCACTAAGGAGCAGGTCCTTAATGCTCTCTCTAAGACCTTTTAAATAGCATGAAACATAACCTATCAGAGCCTCTGGAATTACTATTTAACTGTAGCCTCTAAACAGGTTTCGTCATGAATGGAGAAAGGCAGCAGTCATCCCTCTGCACAAAGGTGGGCCATCTACAGTTCCTGGAAAATACAGACCCATAAGTCTCACTAGTCTGATATGTAAAGCCATGGAAAGAATTATCACAGAGATGATCAATAGCGATATAGTAAACCTCCAGACACTGGACCCAACCCAGTTTGGTTTCATCAAGGCAAGATCATGCCTACTCAACCTGGTGGACTTCTTTGAGAAAATCACCAAAGCAATGGATGAGGGCAAAATTGTTCACAATACCTACCTTGACCTGGCCAAGGCATTTGACACAATATCCCACACAGACATTGCTGATAAACTGAAGAGGTTAGGTACAAACCTGTATGTCACCCTGTGGATAGTCAACTGGCTCACAGACAAGACCCAGGAAGTTAAAATTGGGAAGTCCACCTCTACAAAGAGGCCAGTCACAAGTGGAGTCCCTCAGGGATCAGTCCTTGGGCTGCTCCTTTTTTGGCATTTACCTCTCAGAGATCAAGGCTAATGTCAGTGGTCTCTGGTTGACTAAATTTGCAGATGATTGCAAATTAGCAGCTCTCATTAAATCTCACACTGACACAAATGTTCTCTAGGAGGGGCTGACACAGACAAACAACTGGTGTCAGAGCCATGGACTAAAACTAAATGCCAAGAAATACATGGTAGTATCCTTTGGGAAGTCATTAATCCCTGTTAACAATCATATTGACAACACACCCCTTAGAGTTGACCCAGTAGTCGGGGACTTAGTGACACACATAGATAGTAATCTAGCCTTTGATCATCACATGTCTGCAGTGGTGAGGAAATCATTCTATGTTGTGCAACTTATAAACAAAGGTGCGGCATCTAAGTCCAATTAAGTCATTGTTGCACTGTATTTGGCATTCATCAAACCTATCGTTGAATACAATGCCCCCCTTGGTATGTACCTAACCAGTCATATCCAACAATTGAAACATCCACAGAGGTTCCTCACTAAAAAAATATGTCCTATGCAAACTGCCTCAAGGCTCTATCTCTGTATTCTGTCTCCTACAGGCATTTGAGGGGAGATCTATGCCTGGTATATAGGGCATTGTCAGACGCCACTTTGATGGACCTCCTGCATATCCACAAAAGAAGCAGTACCAGCATTACCCATTCTAAAGAGTTAAACCTTACCTTTGAAATAAATAGGACCTGTTGGAGAGATAGGTATGTATCCCAGAGACTACCCTGTCTATGGAACAGGCTCCCCATCCATGTAAAGCAGAGTTCCTCCCTAACCCAGTTCAAGTGCAACATGGACAACTGGAAGGGAAAAAGAAATTCATCCCTGGTTTGGCACCTATGTCTCTAATGCAAACAGGTAACCTGTAAATGGTTCATCTCCCAGGCCTATGATTACACTTATCAAGGGTATCAGAACTTGTCAGATATTTGGGATGCATGGCTAGGCTTACAAAGGCCCTTGTGGTTGTTTGCTTAGTAAACACCTATGAATCTGTGAACCTATAATGGAAAGAAGGTACTCCTCATCAGGTGTTAATGGTTGGACTGTGAAAGGTCCCTGCCCATTCTGCTGTGGGCAATTGCATTCTGCCTAGCTTTTGTCTTCACACGTCCCACTAGGTCATTTGCTCTGCTTCTACACTGTGCCAGTGTGCGGTTCCTTTCCCCTACAGCATTGCTGTCAGTTATAGTCTAGCATAGTCTAAGGACTATGTTAATGAATGTTTTTCATCATGTGTTTATAGGAAACCCACCTTTTCTAATGATTATTTAGAGTTTTCCAGCAACCACCCATTTTATACTAAGAGAAATATTGTCAAAGGACAGATGGTGAGGGTTGCGAGGATGTGTTCAGATTTTAGATTGGTGGAGGAAGAAACTAATAAGGTAAAGGAAATGTTCTTGGAAAGGGGGTATCCGTCCAATCTCGTATTGAATATTAAGGAAGTAATTTTTTCCTTTTGGAACGACAGATACATTCCACTTTTAGGCACGGGTAGTGACCAGTTGGTAACCAACAGGGGTGAATGTAAAGATTTTTCACAAGCCATGGTATTAACTTATGGGGAAACAGCAAATGTAGTGAAGAAGATTATTTTCAACAACTGGTCTATGTTAAAATGTAACAATGACATTTTTAAGCTTATGGGCCCTGAGCCGATTTTTACATATAAAGTAGATTTCAACTTAAAATTCTTGTTAGAACATAAAATGAAAACAAACAACAACAAGAAGACAGGCACTCGTAAATGTGGCCGCTGTGATTACTGTCCTTTCATTAACGAAAAAGAATCCTTGAAGTTAGAGCCCTTTGACTTGGATATTTGTTTTATACAGGGCTCTTGTGTTTCTACGGGGTTAGTTTATTTGGCTACTTGTATGGTCTGTACTTGTTATTATGTGGGAAAGACAGAAAGGAAGCTTAACCGTAGGATATATGAACATCTTTATAGTATTAATAAGAATGATGATAAAAACGCTTTAAGCAAACATATCCTGGCAAACCCCAATCATAACTTCAAGTTTGCTATTTTGGAGATAGTGCCCAAGAATGTAAGAGGGGGTGATTGGAAGAACCAACTATTTAGGGCAGAATCCAAATGGCAATTTAAATTAAATTCTACCTTTTTTCCAGGGCTTAATGAAAACATTAGCATTAAACCTGAATTAAAACATAGGGCCAGTATTTTATAGGGTAATTTTACATCATTTAGTATAGATAATGACATGATTTTTTCATATAACTTTTTTACCTCAGCATACATCTTTATATATATATTTTGTAGGGTATTCCTGTTGCATTTAAGTGTCTCAATTTTTATTTTTAATTGTTGTATGGCATTTTAAATAATTAATGTATGTGTCTAGTTACATGATGTCCTTTTTAGTATGTAAATCACCTTTGTATTAAGCATTATCAGATCTGTTGAAGTCCGGGTGACGAAAGCGCTTATCACTAATTTCTTTTAGCTGTATTTATTTAATAAAAGTATACCCTTTTGGGAGTAGATGGACTTGTTATTTGCATTTCAGCAGCCTTTCTTTTGAGGTTTTGGTCGTTATTTTCGCTGCTGGCGGTGTGTTTCTCTTTGAATATTGCTGTCAGTTACTACCTGATTCCATTCCTTAACTCTCTCTGCCTGCTTTCGTCCCCCTTTCCCAAACAGATGTTTCCCATGTGTCCTGAAAGTATCCACTAGGATGTGATTCTCCTCTCATGTGAAGCTTGTCTACAGTGCCTTGATCCCTGATGCTGTGACATGTTGTAACCTGAAATCATTAATATATGGCCACAGTTTCTTTATTTATTTTGGTTGTATTTTATTTTATTTTGCTTCTGTTTATGGGGTTTGGCTGACTGGGTTTAGTCAAAAAAAAAACGTTCCTTGGAGGCTCAGGGAGAAAAGCTCCAACATATTATAAACATTTTTAAACAGGCATTCACTAATATATATGAACAAGATTGTGCTAGATAGTCAGGAGGAGAAGGTTAACACCTGCACTACACCTCAAGCAACACATAGCCCTTCTAAACTCACACCACCAACACCCACACATAGCAACATTAAATCCACATATGCAGAGGCCCTTAACTGTAACCTGCCCAAGCAACAAGGACCTCCTAAGCTGAAATGCAAACAAACACCAATCGCAACCAAAGTGTCACACAGCTCACAACACCAGTGTGCCACCCAGCAACAGCCCCTAAGGCAAGACAACGTACCTAACACTTTAGTCATAGCTGACTCTATAGTCAGGCACACTGATGTCCCACTCACCAGGCTGAACAAGGAGAAAATTACAGTCAGCTGCCTGTCGGGTGCCAGGATCCACCACATAATGCATGCACTCAAGTCACTCCACAACAAGTACAAATTTGACTCTGTCATTGTCCATGTTGGAGTGAATGACTTGATATGTACCTTCCTGGACTACATGAAAAGAGACATGGAAGAGCTCTTGGATCATGTGGCCCAGGCAGGTATGACCCTAGCCCTGAGTAGCATCTTGCCTTCACCCAGAATGATGCCACAATATAAGGACAAAATGATTGACTTCAACAATTGGCTAAGCATCTGGTGTCTTTCAAAGGGGATCAAGTATCTGTCTGCCTGGGATGACATGATCGACAGACCATGATGCTTTGCCAGAGATGGTCTGCACCTGTCACCCCTGAGATTCAGGTTACTGGCTAAAGCTCTTGCCACCCCTATAGTGCCTTTTTTAGGCAAAGTTCAAAGGACAAAACCACCACCGTAACAGGTAAAAGCATGCAAATTCTGAAGGTAATGCTACTCAATGCTAGAAGTCTAAACCTCAAAATGCACTCTCTTGAGGCACTCCTAAAAATGGAGAACATCGATATCTTTTGCAGTAACTGAGACCTGGTTCAAGGCTCCAGAGAGTACTCCTGCTATACCAGGCTACAAATCTTACCACACTTTTCAGCCACCAAACCAGGACCGAAACACTAAAGGTGAAGTAGTGTCCATATTCACCAAGGATATTCACACCACCAAGCTAGTTGCCCAACACAATGCATCTGAAATTCTCCAGGTGCAACTAGCACTAGGTAAGACTGCAATCCAAACTGTAGCTTGCTACAGATCCCCACCATGCCCCAAGATTCTCACTACACCTTTCTAAACATACTGGAAAATACTAAGATACATCCAAACACTCTAATACTGGGTGATTTCAACTACCCTGCCATTAAATGGGAAAACTACTCGTGTACCAACACCTATGCCCAACGGTTCTTGGAATTCATAAATTCCAACACCCTGGATCAACTAATCCATATTCCCACCAGGGGCTCCAATATCCTAGACCTGGCCACTACCAACATGGGAAATCAATGCTCCACACCTATGGTCACCCCTCGTTGGTCAGGTCTGACCATAAGCTAATAATCCTTAACATCCACATCCCACCCCCACCCACCCAGTAAGGAAACCTCCATAAAAAACTTCTCCAAAGCCAACTTCATGCTATTCAAGTCAGAAGTGACAAACTTCATGACACCCATGCAGACGGGAACTGAAAGTTCGACTGCTGCATCCTACACTAAGGCACTGTACGAGCACATCCACTCGTGCCATCCCAAATAGAACCAAGATGCTCTCCTCCAAAAAAAGAAAGCCAATCTGGTGGTCCCCTGCCATAAACAAACTTTACAACAAAAGGAAGAAATTATTGCAGAAAAGAGGAAAATCCCAGCATGCAAAAAACTCCCTTACCAGCCTCAGTAAGAAGCTGAGATCCCCCATAAAATCATGCAAAGCTAGTTATGAAAGTAAAATTGCCAAAGATTCCAAAGACAACCACAAGGCATTCTATAACTATGTCAAGAATCTAAATGGCAATGCTCAGATCTGCTCTGAGCTACAACAGAATGGCATTGTGTATATATATATGTATATATGTTATAAAACCGGATTCATTTCAAATAACCAAATTATTAAATTATTATGCAATCTTACCTTCATCTTTATAATAATAGAAATATATACATACATAAAAAATATTCTTGCTTTTCATATAATTGCAGCATGTTGCAATCTGGGCTATAATAAGTGGCATTATATGATTAGATAGATATGTATACATTTTCTATTTAGGCAAGATTACATAATAATTTAATAATTTGGTTATTTGAAATGAATCCGGTTTTATAACATATATACATATATATATATATATATATATATACGCAATGAGGTATTTGCATATACATATATATAAAAGTTTACAAAAGTTGCTAGTTATTCTAAGTTATTTTATGTTATTTTAATAAGCTATTAATTGTTTTTGTTATTGCTATGTTTGTATAGGTTTTAATATTTTTAGGATGTAACTACCTGTTAAGTAAAATATGGTTTTCATATGGTTTAAATGTATATAGTGAATTAAATAATGGAAGTATATTCTTTAGCTTAAATTTAGGTAGCCATAGCCCTTTTAAGAATGTAATTGACTAGGATAATTGAATTATTACCCATTGGGCTGGTATATAAAAGATGTGTTTTTTTGGAAAATTACTTGTCTGAAGAAGTTGGGGCAGAGACCCCTTCGAAAGCGCTTACAAGTATAAATAAAAAATGTTTTTTAAAAAAATGTTGGTTATTGAGCCACATTCTACTATTGGGTTTGGATCCAAGTGGTTTTTCGATTTGGAGTATTGAATTTTTACACAGTTTATTAGTAGCTGTTGAACATTTGAAGAGGTGTGTTAGTGAGTTTGTCATATAGATAACAGATCATATGATTTGTGGTTAGAAATTCAAAGAAATGGAGGTGAGAAATAGACAACAGCTTATTTAAAAAATATTTTGTCAGTCAGATATATCAAATATGACTTTTTTAAGTGACAATAATCAGTGTCATGGAGGTGCCATGTTTGTTACATGAGTACATTGTCATACTGTATGGACTTTATAAGTTACAGGGAAGTAGGGCAGCACCAGTAAATGAACTGCCATGTTATGTCTGTTTATGTACACACAACACACACACACACACACACACACACACACACACACACACACACACACACACACACACACACATACACACATACACACACACACACACACACACACACACACACACACACACACACACACACACACACACACACACACACATACACACACACACACACACACACACACACACACTTAGTCAAATGTTCATATATGTAAAGCCCATGATAACAAGACAACAAACTTGAAATCTAAAATATTGAAGTGAGAATGAACAAGACCTGTATTGTGTGGAATCATGGCACAGCACAGATCGGAGTATTGGTCCTTTCCCCATCATTGTATGATCTCAGTATTGGTTTATACATAATTTTCAGGGGCTGTGGAGGGCACAGGGGTGATGCCGCCTGTAGAAACAGATGTTTTCCTTTGTTATTGTGATTTTGATATTGTGAATTTTGAGCTCAGAATTTTGAGATTAGCATATGTGGACATTAAGTAACTGAAAGGGATCTATATATATATATATATATATATATATATATATATATATATATATTCATTTAAAAACATGAAAATACAAGAAAATACAAGAAAAACTACACATTTTAAACTAACTATATATAACAACTCCAGGGTCGCACAACATTGGGGAGGGGGGCAAATCCCTGTTAAGTGCCTTGAATACTGGTTGTCAACTAAATGAGCTGTCGACCAAATGAATGTCTATCAAATGGTCTGTCGATCTTCTGAAGTAGACCCATACACACACACATATATATATATATATATATATATATATATATATATATATATTTATATATAGTTAGATATATATTTTAAGGAATTATTGACAGATTTTTTTTCTAATGGATGGTAATGGGAAATTTATTTGAAGGATATATTTTAATGTTTCTGTCATATTTGTTATAATTCCTATTTTAATAGTGGGTTCCCTGCTCTTTTTTTAGCTTCCACAATGGAACAATCCACATAAATTCACCCCCCCCTCACACACACATTTTGGAATAGCTAGCGAGTGTACATTTTTGAGCTTTCAGGTGTTCTTCTCAAAGACTACAAAGCACAATGCTATGTTTAGTAATAAGTGTGACGATTGAAAATTGAAGTGGTACAATGATTTACCTTGAGTGACCAACCTTGCAATGAAGAATTAGAGGAAGACAGAATATGCTGTGCTGATACTGCTAGATATGGATTGGTCAGCATTTAAAATGCCAGTTTCCATTTCCATAGTTTTTTAATAATTGTACATGAACCGAAACTGCTTTGCAAAATGCTGCTGTTAGCTCTTCAAAGAATGCCAATATATTCAAAACCAATATTTCCACTTAGCTGACCTTAACTTGGTCCCAAATATCATTCTTGATAAGCTACATTACTGATATGTTTAAGGTAAGTGAGCCCAACATGACCTTTGTCATTTTTTTATTTGGTATCACTTCAGTCTCTTATACCTAAAAACAGGACAGGGGTCTGCCTATATACTAACATTTTGTTTAACAGAAGTAACAGCGGTTTGCTTAGTTTTTCCTTGACTATGTTTAGAAAACCATTAACTATGTTGCCTATTACTATGGAACATGATTTATTAATTTTACTTGTGCCTGCAGATGTCATATCTGTTAATGAATAGGGAATGGTGATGCACTTTTCTTAGAGCACAACAGCTTGGAAATTACTTGCATGCTCTTGTTAGCATTAAAACAACAGCTTTACTTGAGACTGATATGTTCTGTGGTGTGAAATCTGTCTCTTTCCCCATGATGAGCAGAGCTGGTGTCTATAAATTTAGGGGGAGGGCATTCCAAGATGGCGGTTGTCTAGTTTGCACCCTCTCCGTAGAGCTCCCTTCCTTACCTACAGTCTCAGCTGAATTATCATGCTTTAAATACCAACTCTCACGACTTATGTAAAGGAATCAACTATTTTATCCTTATTCATCAGAATTGGAGGACTATTTAACTAATCCAGACAAAAGAACAGTCAATATATCGCATTTTCACTCCAGTGATCTTAGCCACATGCATCCAAGGGGCCTCGGACTAACTACTGCACACTAATAACTATCATATCTAGACCATGGCTGATAACTCGGACACTATAGAGACACAATCTACTAAAGCTAAACTTTCCACAATCTTCTCTCCAGAAAAAGATGTGGTTTCCAAAAGACAAAAAATCACTAAACAACCAGCGGATCTCAACAAATCAAGCGCTAAAAGTAAAACTGAAGCCAACTTCCACTTAGATGAGCTTAAATCAGCGCTTCAACCTATACATCTTGCCATACAAGGATTCTCCAATCAACTAACCAATTTTGGCAAAACTATCAACCAAATTGTGGAAAGAGTGGACACTCTTTGAACACAAGAATTAGGCTAATGAAGTCTTGATCCAATCCTTGTCTGAAGAACTACGCGCTAAAGCTACAATGCTATCGAATCTACAATTTAAAGTAACAGACCTGGAAGCTAGAAGTCGCCACAATAACATACTAATCAGAGGTCTCCCAAAGACCTATGATAGCCACAATTTATTGTCAATCACCAGGCAAATCTTCGAAGCTTTACTAGGCTCGGAAATTCATTCTACTGGCTTAGTTGTAGAGACAGCACACAGGGCCATGCATAAACGTCAAGACTCTTCTACCCCACGTCAAATCTACACTAAGCTACTTAACTTCCAGGACACTCAAAAAATTTTAATGGCTGCAAAAAAATAAAAATATTTTATCTGGAACAAACACAAACTCACTTTCTCTCAGGACTTGCCTCTCCCAATTAAATTAAACAGGCAAAATTTTGCTCCGTTTTGTGCAGACCTGATTAAGACAAATATCAAGTTCCAGATGCGATACCCGAATGCCTTGATCTTCTCTTATAATGAAAATAAATACATGGTCAATACACCCAAAAAGAAGCAAAAGAGGCTTTCTTAAAGCCTTCAACAACTCCCCTGTTCTGTAATGTGCCTCTACTCTGGAATATTTCTTTAATACTTTCACAATAATTGCTGGAGTCTTGAACATAATTCTTCACACACCGGATATATCTGCTCTAGTCCTGGCTTCATTTTACAAGGTAGCTGGGCATCTACAGAAATGCACAGGGTTGTTGGTCCCATATCCCTTCGGGATCTATCTGTGCGACATTGGTTCTTTGGTTCAACTGGGAACCTTGTTGTATCCAGCCTTAGTGATTTGGGGGATCTTCATGCTGGGTGACTTCCTGTGGTTCCCATGTGGTATGCTGCTCCTATGATGCCAAAAGTACTGTCTCTTCGTTACGCCAACTTCCAGCGTTATGACTGACCTGGCTTCGCTTACAATGCAGTAAGCTATCGATGACTCCTCAGATTAGTCATATAAACAATACGCTAATTAATATTGCTTGATTGCTAACTATCCTTTCTGCATTATGTGCCTGGCTTCTTTGATAACTTAAAGGGTTGTTTAAGCTTGTCGACATTCGCCTCGATCAATGCTGTACACACGCTTGCTATGCTTCCTGTCAGTTCCAAACAATAATTTAAAAGGATGCCAATACTATATTTGTCAAACCCTTGATGTTATTTGTTTATTGTTGCATCTGATGCAGCTGGTTAGCATGTCCCGTTCTTCGGCGATCTAGTGCAGATAAGGACATGGTTAAAATAAGAAGCCTGACATATAGGCAGAACTTGAGGTGTTAAAATCAATAATTTCATTAAAATGTTGTATAGTCTTTACTTATGGAAAACATTGCCTTACTAATTGACCTCGTACAACCAACACCATATTTACTTATGCTTATTATTTAATGTGTATCCTTTAACTTGGATGTTCGGGGTCCTTTGTGAGTTATTTATGTTAGATTTTGCATTGTGTGTTAGTAAGTTGCAGATATGTTGTTCATAGCCTAACTAAGACTAATTCACATTTTATTTACCTCTGCTGCTTCAACAGATACTGCATTTGCTCAGTCCTAGGTTTTTTCCTATATTACCTAGTCATATTTGTAGTTACTGGCAGCTCATTATTTACTGCCTAGATAGATAATTGTAGTAGAGAAAATCAGTGAGTTATGTTATGTAGTACTAGTTTTATAATCATATATGTACACATAAGCTTGCATCCTATATGAGCTCAAAGCCTATGTCTTCCATCCTTTGTCTGTATCCTATATTTATCTTTATCATCATTCTCCTTTGTCCTTTACCTTTAGTACTGTGCTATAAGCTTTCTATGTGTGGCCTTTTCTATTGTTAATTTGGTTGCTTACATAGATAAATAACAAGTGGCGATTTTTATTTTTTTATTTTTATTCTTACTTTTCTTTGTCTTTTTACTAGTGTTTTTCCCGTCTGCTTCCCAATCTATCCGCCTACTAACTTTCTCCAAGCATCAACCACTACCTAAGTCTTCCCTTGTCTTTATGTCATTATACGGCTACTTCTGGCTACTCTTTCTTTATCATTCCTCGGTCTCTAGTGGAGCTCATGGATGCTTGATATTAGGGTCCTAGTATGATCTATTTTTGGATGTGGATTGCTTTGTATATATGTATAGTGTTACTTATTGTAATTTTAGTCCTTTTTAGGACTATATACATGACAATTTTCTACTGTGTGTTTTCATTGTTAATCAAGGTTTATTGGAACTTTTGTTATTTTGCTTGTATTCCTTCACTCATAGGGGTGGGGTGGTTAGGCACTGGGGTAGATTTGAAGGAATACTGTGCTACCATTTCTATTATTATTATTATTACTATCAGTCTCCTTACCCTACATGATGTTTTGATATGGTCTCTCACTTTTTCTAAACACCTAACCTCACTGACTATCCTTTTACTTCCTATGTGGAAATACCCTCTTCAAGGGTAAGGCTATACTAAACCCCAAATTTATAGTTTCCTTTTAATTAGTGATTATGGCATGGTCTGTTGACTCATGGAATGTTAGAGGATTACAAAACAAATCCAAAAAAATCTCTTCTCTTTCACTTATTGTTTAAATCTGAAGCTAACATATGTTTCTTACAAGAAACACACATGTACAAAGAGGACTGGGCTAAAGAGGTAAAAAAAGTGGATAAAATCCATCATCTCTGCAGGTGATAGTTCCACCTCTAAAGGGGTGGCCAATATAATCAAAAATGATTTTCATGGGGTTATCCTGGAGGAGAAGTCTGACAAAAATGGTAAATGGTGTTATTTCACCTCTCAATTTCCTAACCTCAATAAACCAATCCTCTTTTTCAATCTCTACGGCCCATGTACTCAACAACAAGTCTTCATCCTAGAGATCTATAACATTCTTTCTGTTTTTCAGGACCACCATATTATTTTAGGGGGAGATTGGAATGCTGTTATAGACCCCAGTATAGATCGCACCAGCAAATCTCCCTCATACAATTTTCAAGCATCTCTAGCACTAGAGGATTTAATAAATGACTTTAACCTTATTGACCCCATTTCATTCAGTGGACATCTATCTAAAGACGAAATTTACACATATTATTCGAAATGTTATAATACATGGTCACGGTTAGATTTAGGTTCATAGGTTCATAGGTTCATACTAGGCTATCTGCCCTAGGGCATTTATAAGCCTAGCCAAGAGTTTTGTGACTTTCGCCACCCCAATTTCTTTCTAGTATCTGATTCCCTCTCTAATTTCAAGATAAACTTCTCATTAGAACCTAGATTCTTTGATCATTCAAGAATCTCTCTCAAGATTAGACACGATCTAGGATCAACTTCTCTCCACTGATATAATAACTGGACTTTGAACAGCAACCTGCTTTCCAATAAGGCCATAACTCAAGAAATTACAGAAATACTATCAGACTTTAGCTCTAATCTTGAAAGGTCACATATCCCATTTGATATCCAATGGGCTGCCTGTAAGGCCAGTTTAAGAGGTCTTTTAATCAACAAAGCCTCCTATTATAAAAAAACTCTACAAAAATAAGGAATCTAAGCTAATCTCGAGGATTTCTGATTTAGAAAAACAACAAAGGCTAAATCCAGACCCTAACTTACACAAAGAAATGAGCAATTCTCAAAAAGAACTACTAGAACTTCATCAACAAAACCTTTCCCTATCTGAACAAAAACTTATTGCAACTTATTCAGAATGGGCACAAATCCCCTCTAAAACTTTTGCAAGAATAATAAAAAACAATCAGGGCTCCCCCAGAATCTCCTTATTACATTTCCAAAATAAAATATATAAGTCGGACTCTGAAATAATACAACTTTTCTTGTCCTTATAATCAGATCTTTATTGTAGGAAAGTAGACCTCTCTATTAACCGGTATATGGACAGATTTCTGAATTCTATTAAATTTCCCTCCCTGAATGAATCTCAATGCTCTATGCTTTCTGCTCCCTTGAGTCTCCAGGAAATCCAAAATGTTACTGTCAGTCTCAAGGAAGGCAAATCCCCTGGCCCGGACGGCTTTACAGCTGAATTTTTTAAAACCTTTAATCTGATAACCTCCCCCATCTTTTTGAAGGTATTTAACTATATAATAAAAAAAAAATGGAATATCTGATTTACACTGGAACACCTTGAAAACTATTCTAATTTTGAAAAATAAGAAAGATAAAGCTGACCCCTATAACTATCGGCCTATTTCACTAATAAACATTGATATTAAGATCCTAGGGTCTCTCCTGGCGAACAGATTGAAAAGAGTTAAGCCCTCTTTAATCTCATTGAAACAGGCCAGCTTTATGACCCATAGACACACATGGGACAGTACTTTAACATTGGACTCCCTAATCCACTTCACCAAAAAAGAGAAAAATCCGATCTATGCACTAACTTTAGACGCTTCAAAAGTCTTTGACAGGGTAAACTGGGATTTTCTATTCCAAACCATGGCTCATTTTGGTATACCTATCGCCTTTTCTGATATGATTAAATCTTTATATAAAAATACATACACATATCTATGTATCAACAAAAACCTATCCAAATCAATAAAGATTACAAATGGTACAAGACAAGGCTGTCCTTTATCCCCTTTTCTTTTCAACATATTTATAGAACCATTCTTTCTATGTATTGCCCAGAATACATTTCATGTGATTCCCAAAGTCCTAAACACAAGAATATTATTTTTTGCCTTTGCAGATGACCTTAACCTATATTTCCAACTTCCTAACACTGACCTTAGTAAAATAATTAATTCTATTAACAAGTTTTCAAAGGCCTCAGGTTATCAGATTAACCATAAGAAATCGCACATCTTTCCTATCAACCCTGTGGGTCACAAATCTAATTATTTTCCTGATTCTCCCTTTCAGACAACCTTTGACATTAAATATCTTGGCATTCACTTCAAACATAACTGATTGTCTATGCTCCAAAATAATTTGCTCAGAACTTGGTCGAAAATTTTACAGGACCTTCGTAGATGGGAACTAATGAACTTATCTCTCTTATCCAAATCTGAGATAGTTAAGATGAACATTCTTCCCAGACTCCTTTAGCCAAATTTATCTGGTTTCCGAAATCAGTCAGAATTTCGTACTCTAAATTAATCTTCCCTAAGAGTAAGGGCGGCCTCGGTCTACCAAACTTTCAATTGTACTATACAGTTATTTGTGCTAATAGAATTCTGTCTATCTCGAAACTCAATCATGGAGAGTATAACTTCTACCCTACCTGGATCAAGCTATGGTATCAACATGTTCAAGCCAACAAAATTAACCCTGTCGCTCTCCCATTTCTTTCCCCAGATGCTATCAACAATTCTAAGTTATCCACCAATCTAAAACATAAAATCAGAACTTTTCAAATTCTATTAAAAAATATTAAACTTGATAGTGTTCTTCCTCTACTCCAACCTCTCCACTTAAATCCCAATATTAAAATGAATAATCTGTTAATTAATCTTTCTAACTTTCCTCTCATTAAAAATATTGTGGTTTGGGATATTCTTAAACACAGAAATGAATCACTTACCAATCTTTGCATAATCCTTAAGGTTAATAATAAGTACACAACTATTCTCCATCAATTACGAGAACTAGTAGCATCAAAATTCGCCCACCTCATAGTCAATAGTCAAGATATCATCAAGCTGGAGGTAGTCATCCAAACTCTTTCGAATTCAGAGAAAATGCTCTCTAAATCGTACAATCTGCTGATCTCCATAATACACAACTCAGACTGCCTTTTCTCTGGTTATTGGGACAATCATAATTCACATCTTTCGGAGAAACAAATTCTTTCTGCCATAAAAAATACCTTAGATCTATCCCCATTTAAAAAACTTATTTACACACAATTAATGATCAACAACAACTCATACTATACTCCCTCTGTCTTAAACAAGTTTGACTCTAAGAACTCTCCCTCTTGTCCGTGTTTTTCCTTCCCAAGTGCCGAACTTCTACACGTTCTATGGTTCTGCAATTACTCACATAAGCTTTGGTCCTCACTGAAAGTCCGTCTCAAGAAAATGGGATACCATAAATCGACCCTGTCCTGGGAAATAGCGATTCTTCATATACCTATTGTAAATCTTTCTAATCTTGATATGCATGTACTTGTTATTCTATGCTCTCTTATGAAATTATATATCACCAAAACTGGATAGATCGTACCAGACTCTGTTGGAATAACTTTAAGGAAATGGCTCTTGCATACATCTCAGCACAGAAATTTATTATGAAAGGTCTCAGGAAGGTTGCCCTCTTAAGAAAAGTTTGGAAAAGGGTTCTTGACCTTATCCTTAGTGAATAACAACCCTAACACCTTTATTTAGAACTGAGATTTATCTTACACTTCATGATGAACCTTTATTTACACTATCTCTGAGAACCATGTCTCTCTCATCCTAATTTATCTCTCTTTATGGTAGCACACTTGCTAGTTAATTTGTACATACTGTACATACTTTAGTATGTTTTTCAGGTTTTGTTTGTTTTACATGTTTAATATGAGTTCAGTTTATTCGCTCATTCATGTATCCATGTTATAATATTGGTTTTCTATTTTCTTTCCTGTTATTCTTTAGAAATAAATAAAAAGTTATTTGAAAAAAAAATTTAGGGGGAGGGGTAAGAAATTCATTTTGAGTTGCTCATTTGATGGTCAGGGTCCCAACTCTTGGGACTGAGCTGTTGTGATCTGGAGCATCAAGTCAGTTGTTCAGAGTATAGCCCTTGTTCCTATGCCACTGTGCAATAGACCTTTATTTCTTCTGAAGTTTGAGTAAAATTTTTCTGCAAGTATATTTGCTGTCTTCTACTGGGAATAAGTCACTTCACTGCTTAATAACAACATCTTACATTGCTAGTTTTTCCCTTTCATTGTTTTTTTTTTTCATGTAACTATGGGATACCTTATTAGTTTTAGTCTATGAAGTCAAGCTGAGTACATATTTAGATGAGACATATTTGATAAAAAGTAAGTATATACATAATCTACACTTGTCTTTTATGAGTAGGGAATTTTGAAGGCTAAGTAAAAGCCTTATTTACTGTTGCACAGCTTCTTCTTTTTACTTATTCTGTTTGTGAGAACTATAAAACCTGCAGAACTCCCATGTTTTCCCAACATTTAGTTTTCATAAGTTCATAAATTCATAGGGGATCACCAGGCTAATGGCTCAAGAGCTCTATCAAGCCCAGTCAGTTTTACACAGATGCTATTAAACTTAAGGACATTAATAAACTTCTCAAAAAATCTCTATCTCTATTCACATCCTGACACTGATAGCCTTCTAGTTTATTGAATTATGTTGAGAACATTTCTGTCCCATTCTGTTATATGAACAATCTTTGTTCATGTGACAATACTGTGTCTGACTAGAAGACATAATTAAGCATTGCCTAAAGCTCATGACACAAGCTCTGCAATTGGACTTTTAGCCTTTTATACCACCAAGCTGATTAGACTAAACTCCCATTTTACATAATTTAGCAAAACTATTTGAAAAAGTAGTCAAATGTCATCTTACTTACAGAAGAATAGATATTTAAGACATCAACATGGATTTTGCTGGTACAAGATTATGATGCCTCTAGTATTCAAATTAACTAATGTCATTTTTCTAAGTAAGTATATATATATATATATATATATATATATATATATATATATATATATATAAACGCAATTGAGTATGATTCCACTAACCTAACTAAAGCCAGAAATATTTAACACTATAATTATTGTAAAAACTTTGTTTTCACATTTTTATCAATATTATTAATGCTATATTCCTTTATACATGTTGGAATTTTTCTTGAATATTGTCTTACTCTTTTGTTTTATTGTTTTACTATTGTTTACATTTAGTGAGCTTTTTTCCCCAGGGCTGCATTGAAAATTGGCATCTACCCAGATGGGCTATCCTGTTTAACAAATGCACTCAAATTAAATCTCTTTCCTCCACCTACGTTTCCAAAATGTTTTAAATTCTAGGAAAGATGATTTATTTATGACTGCATTCATTTTATTCTTAGGTTAAGGGTGATGTAATCATGACTTTTGTTAATCACAGAAGGGATAAACACATAGGGAGCTGAAAGGTCCTAATTTTAAGTATAACATCTGAGATATACCAAGCGTCATCTGTATTTCATACTGTTTGTTCTAAACTGCCTTGGTAATATAATTCATTAATATGTGGGAATATCTATTTTTATTTATTTTACAGTTTGTTTATCAGGGCAGTCCATTGGGCCAAGAAGAGCCCGTTTTCAATGGAGTCCTGGAGTCAACAATCTACTTGATGTTGAGTAGTCCACTGACTCATTCTTTATGTTTATGTAGTTAAAATCCTCCATTTGGTTGTGTTTGCATTCATTTTTACATTTTAGAGTTTAGTTAGAAAATCCTCATGCTCTGTAGGAAATATAAAATGTGTAGCAGGTTATAATAATAATATATTCAATACCACAAATATATATTTTTGGAGTTTCTCCCATTCTCTGTTGACCATCTGCTCCCTCCCAGCCAATTGATCGGGGAATGTAAGGTTGACCAGGAGGAGTCATCATTTAGACACCCTTTAGAAGTGGTATGACCTTTCTGTTTTTTAATCATACCTCCATGCATGCATGGACCTTTCTGTTTTTTAATCATACCTCTATGCATGCATCCAGCACAGTACAGAGGATGGGGTATGAAACTGGCTAACCATGGAAGATGTCTCTTCTGCAAGGGGCATTTCACCCAAGCAGCCCTGGCTCTCCCCCAAAGAACCATTTTACACTGGAGAAATTGTACTTCTTTGTGTGCCCTGAATGGACAATGCCCTCTGTCCCACTGGTAGAAGTGAGTGGGGGGTGGAATTTCTCTCTTTCACTCCTAGTCTGTCTCCTACAGTACCATGGCCACTAATTGAAACCAAGTTTATCTGGGTCGCAGGGCACTATCCCACAGCACTATGGAGCCAGGCTAGTTCAACCAGCAGTAATTATTGTATGAGAAATTCCTAATCTTGAATTATTTTCTTGGATTCTGTTTTTTAGGCATACTTTTAGAAGCATTGAGAAACCACTATAAGTTGGCACCACTGCTGTCTGTCATTTTGTACAGACTCTTACTTGATGTTCTAGCATGGTACTTCTGCCTCTGACACTGCAGTGGAATCTGTCTCATGATATGACTCCCACTTTGCTTCATAGTAGCTTTGTCTCAGTTACAGCTCTCTGATCCTGTACTGATGGAACAGGAATGTGGAGGAGGCTATAACAGTTGGTCAATTTACTCTCGTCTTCTATCAGTTCTGTTTTGTGCCCAGTGCAGTTTGACTAGATGTTACAATGGATTATGGGGACAAACTAAATACTTCCAAAAAAGTCATGGTGTTTATATCCAGTAACCAGATTTGCAGATGTAGTTACCATACTATAAGTCAAGATTACACTTGAAACTTAATAGATTTATAAGTAACTCTAACATACTGCTATTACAGATTCTAGTAACCCTATGAAAAATTAAGTTTAACTGCAAGGCTGTATTATTCACTTCTAAAGAAATATTATTATTACAAGTTGCAACACAACTATTTCTGAACAATACAAGTATGGATGAAGTTAGAGGTTTATCTGTTAGACATTTAAACACATATAATACAGGTCTGAGCTCTTCCTTTCCTACATCATATAAAGTGTCTTTGGTTTAGGAGACTGGAGATAAGGCTGAAGCATAAGTGGAGATAGAACAGCACTTGGATATAAACTTAAGTTGATGAGTGCTATGTTGCATGTCAGAAATAACCTGTCATAAAAAGGCAGCATTCCTATCCTACTGTATTGATTCAGTTGGTCACACTTTTTTGGATGGCGAACATGCTGAGTAATCCAGTTCGTCTCTTCAGCCATGGAGCTTTTTGTCAGAAGAATGCAAGTTGCTTGTGCAATTGCAGCTAAAAAAGCATAATTGAGATTGGTTTGGGCCACCAAGGTAAGCTCTGTGGTGGTGGTGGTGGTGGGGTTGCATTGCTCACAGGAGCACTTTCTTGTATAGTATATGAGTCTGTACCTCGACTAGAATGAAATCTTTACTCTGGTGTTTAGCACAGAACAGGTTGTCTATATCTTACATCTAACACAGAACCAGCCCTCTTGTGCTGCATCCACCATTGAACCAATTATTCATGTCCTACATGCATCACAAAACTGGATAATCATGTCCTCCATCTAGCACAGAACTGCTTACTTGTGTCTTTCAAGGACTGACAAGCTGTTTTGATGAGTTTGGACTATGACTTAACAAATAATTTCTTCTCTGAGTGAAGGAAATTTCCAGCTGATTTCGAGGCTGCCTTGGTGTCTCCAGTCTTGAAGATGTCTAATGTGGAACCTGATAAGCTTGATATCTCTCACCCTACATCTAATCTTTCATTTATTAGAAAGATTATACAATAGATTATTTGATCAGAGTTTAAATTCTATCCTGCAGTGCTACTGAGCTCTTAATTCATTTTGATAATTACTGAGATAGCCCTTGAAAAGGTTCTCAGTGAACCCTAATGGTGAGGACTCCATTTCTCCTCAGCATTTTATATGGTTGTGCATGAAAGCTTCTTGGACAGACTACAGTTCTTATTCTGGTGTTACAGGAACTATTCTTAAATGGTTTGCCTCCTACCTATCTAGTGCTTTTATAAATAATCCTGTGTTGGTTTTTGATTAATTGTGCAGTTGTCTGGTAAGAGAAGATTTATTTTGATTTATATATGTTTACCACAGTTTTTCACTGTGTATAGGAAAGAAGGTATACTTTGTAGACTAGAAGATTTACTTTAATTTATATTTTGTTGTTCTACCTCTACTTTTAACTGTATGTTGTTTAAAAGGGCTAGGCTTTAGACAGGCAAACTCTAGCCATCCCAAGGTGCGTAGTCAGCTATAAATCCACACAGACTACAGGAAGTAAAATCCAGAGTTTATGAAAATAGTCTTGTGTTTGTTTATGATTGATTGTGCAGTTGCCTGGTAAGAGAAGATTTATTTTGATTTACTTTATTTTTAACACTGTTTTTTTCAGTTTGTAGGAAAAAAGGGATAGCTTATAGACAACAAGATTTACTTTGATTTATATTTTGTTGTTTTACCTCTAATTTTCACTGTTAGTTGTTAGAAAGGGATAGGTTTTAGACAGGCAAACACTACCCATTCCAAGAGACATAGTCAGCTATAAATTCCCACAGACTGCAGAGAGGACAATCCAGTGCTTATCTTATAAATCCTGTGTTAGTTTGTGATTGATTATGCAGCTGCCTGGTAAGAGAACATTTATTTTGATTTATGTTTTAATTTTGCAACTGTCTTTCACTGTTTATAGGAAGAAATAGATAATTTGAAGAAGCTTTACTTTGATTTATGTTTTATTGTTTTACCTCCAATTTTCATGGTTAGAAAGGGATAGGGTTTTGACAGGTAAACTCAAGCCATCCCAATGGGTGTAGTCCACTCTAAATTCACACAGACTATAGAGCGGACAATCCAGAGTTTATCTAAACCCTCCTATTTTGGTTTTTGATTGATTGCACAGTTGCCTAGTAACAAAAGATTTATTTTGATTTATATTTTGTTGTTTTACCACTATTTTTTCTTTGTTTATTGATAGAAAGGGATAGGCAAAATCTAGCCATCCAAAATTGTTTAGTCAGCCATAATTACACTAACTGCAGGCTGAACAATCCAGATTATCTACAGAATCCTGTTTTTGTTTGTAATTGAGTGCACAGTTACTGGATAAGAAAAGATCATTTTGATTTAGATTTTATTTTTGCAACTGTTTCACCATTTGTAGGAACAGAGAGATACTTTGTAGACAAGATGATTTACTTTGCTTTATATTTTGTTGTTTTACCTCTGATTTTTCCAGATTATTAGAAACCGATAGGTTTTAATCAGGCAAACTCTAGCCATCCCAAGGGACCTTGTCAGCTATAAATTAACACAGACTGCAGAGAGGACAATCCAGAGTTTATCTGGACAATTTTGTTTTGGTCTGTGATTGTGCATTTGTATGGTTAGAGAAGATTTACTTTGATTCATATTTAATTTTTCCACTGTTTTTCACTGTATTAAGAAGGAAGTGATAGCTTGTAGGCAAGAAGATTTGATACTTGTGTATTAGCGCAATCAGATTTTTTACATCCTGTAATTCATAACATTTTCGAGAAATGACTTTAGCTGTAAATAAAAATGACTGTGTACACTCCAAATTAATATTGTACCGCATCACTTTGTAAACAGGAGCAGGAATAAGAAGCCCAAGCCAGAGGTTGCCAACCAACTGCTAGAGGACAACATTTTTCATTCAGCGTGCTTTTAAAAACAGGCAGCCTACAACCATTCTGTGTACTACACTGACCAGAAAAGCAGGGGAAGTGTGAACCTATAAGTATTTTACTTCTCTGTACTACTATTGAAAAGTGCTTCCTACATCTACGCTGCCTTTTTGTTGTACTAACTGCAGTTAACATGTGCCATCCTAACTTTTCATATTTGAGACACCCTTTTAATATAGAACTGCCATGACCATGGACTTTTTATCCATCGCTCAAGTCCAATTTTGAAATTAGATCGCGGTGTTGCATTTAGTAAAGCTGAATGTGATCACTAGATCACTGAAGTCCAATTTAGAAATTAGGAATTGCTGTTTATGCCAGATGTATAGATTTTAGATATTCAGGACTAGCTGGGTATTAAAAACTGTTGGGAATGCAGTCGGAGAATTTAATGCGTTGTTTGATGGTTTTTATCATTGATGCTTATGACTTGTGTTCCAAAGGCAAATCAACTAACTGCATTAATTAACTTACAAAAGAAATAAAGGGAAAAAAATACACTGGGGAACAGAAGGGATGTGAGGAATCAGATTATGAGTAGTGAGGGCCACTGCACAGAACTGATTATACAACTACTGCAGTTTTTTACCAAATATTTGTGGAATTACAGTATGTAAAAAAATCTGGTTGTGATAATACGTAAGTACCAAAAAATTACTTTGCTTTATGTTTCATTGTTTTATCTGTTATTTACACTATTTGTTGTCAGAAAAAGAGAGAGGTTTTAGACAAGCAAACTCTGGAATCCCAATGGATCTAGTCAGTTATAAATTCACACAGATTACAGACAGGACAATCCAGAGTTTATATAAACAATCCTATGTTTGGTTATTGTGCAGTTGACTATTATGAAAAGATTCACTTTGATTTATATTTTGTCTTTACACCAGTGGTTCCCAAACTTTTTCGATTCTCAGCTCCCTTGCTGAATCCATGTTTTCCCAAGGCACCCCCCACCCCTGGCGCGCATAAAGTGCATATTTCATTTATTTATTTATTTGACATTTGTTTAATGAGGCTGCCTTATTGGATTAGGAGACCTGGGGAGAAAAGCTCAAATTACCAAAAAAAACTGTACATTCTGCTTAACAGCATAACACTGATCTACTATGGTTGAGAGGTAAGCAAACCTAATGACAACCTTATTAACTTTAAAACAGGGACGAAGCTTCTGACTACTCTCCAGAGGGAGTGAGATTAAATAGTGGCTTGGGGTCTGGAAGATACAGGCACAAGGGGGTGGGAGCTCATTTATCCTATTGTAGACTGTTACTGCAGCAATGACCTCAGTATTCACAGGTACACAAATATGAATGACAGTAAGTAACTGCAGACTTCTAAGATGCTGAAGTAATGTCAGTTTTTGTCAATACCCACACCCCATTTCTATTGTTAAGTAAAGACATTTACATGTAGTAGCCACTAAATGTGTCACCAATATTCAAATTGCTGAGGTGTGTAGAAATGGTCAATATACAGCAGTAACTTCAGTGGGCTTTATACATATACTGCATAGCTAGGAATAAATACTCTGAGTACCAGCTTGCAGTAGCCTCAGTACTCATTATTACATGCCTTAAAGCTGTTGGTATGTTCAGAAGGGACTGTAATCATATACAGGCAAATTCTGTGGTGTTATGTTTTGGAGGTCTTTAGGAAAGTTAATCTTTAGAAACTCAGCATATGATGGGTTATGTTTATCATGATGGCCATTAGTGAGGTGTGGCGGGTGATATACTGCTGACAGTTTTGATGTCTATGTTTACTGCGTGTGACATTTTTGCCTCAGGTATATGTAAGCACATCAAATGTCAGATTATCTTTGTAATTTTTTTAAGACTATATTTAAAAAAAAAAAAACTATCCAAAGATAAAATCAAAAACATACATAAAAACTAAACATACTAAGCTTAGGTTGGGCCATTTCCCCCTGCATCCCATAATGTTTATTCTCTACCATACCCCATAACTTTACACACATACTCCATGATTGTACAGAGTCTGGGGGAAAAAAAAGCAGAAGCCCATAGTAGGAAACTCCATTACAGGCAAAACTAAAATCCTTAAATAATCGCTAATGGCATGTTATAAACTAGCATGTTACTACCTACAGTCCTACACAACAAACAGCAGCACGTAAACTCCTTAAAACAACCTGCGCAATAAAATACAAGTTCAAAAAAACATCACAACTCAAAACACACTGTATGAAAACACATTTGATCTAACCTACTAGTATCATACATAAACATGCACACACAATCCTTTTGGTTTTGTGCTATATAGACAGTTGTTGCTCAGTTAACTGTAGTATCAATATGACGATTTCCACTTGGTCACAGTTGTGTAATGCTGAATTAGCAGGGGAGTGGAGGGAAGTCCCATATAAATGATTCACTTGAAATTCAGCAGTTTTGCTGTCCGAGATGAAGGGTTAGTTCTTCTGTGATGAGCCATAAATATATAATTAGTAGAAGTGTGACAGCCTTCTGACAGCAATTGCAATAAATGTAATAACAGGAAACAGTTATGCTGAAAAGCAACTTGCTGCCCACCCTGGAACATAGTGTTAGTATTAGCAAGCAAAAGGTCATCTACATGCATAATGCACTTTATATTTGGTAGTCACCAGGGCAGACTATTTATCTACAAAGAAAAAGGAAATGGGCCGAATACAGAGCTACAAGGAACACCTTCAGTAAGAAAAAACAGTATCAATACAGAATTTGTTGGTAATGACTGCGACATATATGCTGGAAAGATAGTTTTTAAACTATAAAATGACATTAGAAGAGAAGCTGCATTCATTTAGCTTGTCAAGTATGAGGGTTCTGATCAACTGTTTCAAATTCTCTTTTAAATCCAGAAATATATCTCCTGCTAACAGGTCATTGCCCATATCTGAATATATCAGCTTGGTTAAATAGAGAACTCCTGTGAGAGTACTGCATTTGTTTTGACATTTGTGACAGAAGGCATACTTTTAAGTATATTCTAGTGATTGGTCATAAATCATTTTTACAAGCATTATTTCTATTTAGGCGCGAGGACAATGCATCCAACTTTGAGATGCGAGGGAAATGGGTTACTAGTTAGATCACAAATAAAGATTAAGGGCTTATCTAAGATTAAGCATCGGTTCTGATGGGGAATTTTAATAGTTCTTTTTGCATATTCCTGTAAAATAAAAGAGAGATTATTGTATTATCGTATGGATGGATATTGAGGGTCTTTTTGTCTAGTTTGCATTGAATTACATATTTGTAGGTGGAACAGGGTACATAACTGTCTCTAATAGTAGTCAGCATGACAGGAGTTATATTAGAAACTAAGATTCTGGAAAGACATTACTCCAGGTAAGAGATGTTTTACAGTTTTCCAAATTTTCTCCTGATTTGCAAGATGTTTATTCTTCAAATTCCTGTAGTATTCTGGTTTAGTGGCACTTGTTTTTTATTTTAAAGCAATGTTTGAGTTGCCAACAGTCATGTACCTCCACAATGTTCTGCAAATCCCTGTCCATTATTTCAATACTTTAGCTAAATAACACACAAGCTTGTCCCCTGGGGGGGAAAAAATTCTGCTTTAGTGAATGTGATTTTAACCATTTAAAATTGCTGTCACTTTTAACTGTGCTTGGGAATTCAACAGGGATACACACACACACACACACACACACACACACACACACACACACACACACACACACACACACACACACACACACACACTTCTCTGAAAGTTTCCTTACTTACATGAAGTCTTCATTATTTCTGGCCGTACCCGCCGCAGGTCTGATTCTTGTTCCCCGAACATAATCCGTTCGGTGCCATTCCCACTCGATTTGAGCAGCCACGGCCAGCCGGAAATGCGTGAGCTCCTTGCTCAATTCCAACAGGCTGGTAGCCCTGACTGAGCTGACGTCAGCTCAAACAGCGTGAAAATTAAAAAAAAAACAAAATAAAAAAAATCATAAATGAAGGGTATTAGTTCACGACGCCCCTGTGAGGAAGTCGCAGCTCCCCAGGGTGCCACTGCGCACACTTTGGGAACCCCTGCTTTAGACTGTTTTTCACTGTCTGTAGGAAGAAATGATACAGACATGAAAATGTACTTGATTTATGTTTTGCTTTACCTCTGATTTCCACAGTTTATTTTTACAAAGTGATAGTTTTTTTTAAAGCCAAACTCTACTCATCCCAAAGGGGTGTTATCAACTTTAGATTCACATACACTGCAAACAGGAGAATCCAGAGCTTATCTAAATAATTCTGTGTTGCTTTGTGATTGTGCAATTACCAATAAGAGAAGATTTATTTTGATTTTATACTATGCTTTACCACTCTTTTTAATGTTTGTAGGAAAAAGGGATAGCTTGTAGACAAGAAGATTTACTTTGATTAATGTTTTGTTGTTTTACCTGTAGTTGTCGTTGTTGTTAGAAAGGGATGGGTTTTTGTCAAGCAAACTCTAGTCATCTGAATGAATCTATTCAGCTATATATTCACACAGACTGCAGAGATGAGAATCTAAAGCTTATCTAAAAAATGTGGTGGTATTTGATTGTGTGGTTGCCTAGCAAAAGATTTATTTGGATTAATATTTTATTTTGTACCATTGTTTTCACTGTTTGTAGGAAGAACTTAAAAGCTTGTTGACAAGATTTACTTTTTATTTGAATGTTGTTTTACATCTACATTTCACTGTTTGTTGGTAGGAAGGGATAGCTTTTAGACTGGCAAACTCAATCTATCTCAAGGGACCTAGTCAGCTATAAATTCACAATGACTGCAGAGAGGACAAACCAGAGATTATCTAAACAATCCTGTATTGGTTTGCGATTGTGTAGTTACCTGGTAAGGGAAGTTTTATTTTGATTTGTATTTTATTTTTGCCACTGTTTTTCAGTGTTTTTAGGAAGAAAGTGATAGCTTGGAGACAATATTTACTTTGATTTATATTTTGTTTTTACCTCTAATTTTCACTATTAGAAAGAGCTAGATTTTAGGGGGACAAGTTTTATTGCTATTCCACGTGGCCTAGTCAGATATAAATTCACATAGACTGTAGTGAGGATCATCAAGAGCTTTTCTAAACATTCCTATGTTTATTTTTGATTGTGCAGTTACGTGGTATGAGAAGATATATTTTGATTTATATTTTATTTTTACCACTGTTTTTCACTGCTTGGAATAAAGGGATAACTTGTAGACAATAAGATTTTCTTTGAGTTATATTTTGCTGCTTTACATTTCTTTCTAGGAGAAGGTAGGCTTTAGACAGGCAATCTATAGCCATCCAAATGGGTCTAGTCCACTATAAATCCACACAGACCCTAGAGAGGGCAATCCAGAATTTATCTAAACAATCCCGTGTTTGTTTGTAATTATGCAGTTGCTTTGTAAGAGAAGATTTATTTTAGTTTACCAGAAATATGCAGAAAACCCAGTACTGATGTAAACACTAATCCAAAACAAAAAAACCGAACACCAGCAGCTTAACAAACTCGGAACTTTAATAACATAACAAAAACTTGGAGATAAGAACAGTCACAGTTTAACACTTTTGTCTTATATAAAAGGTATCATCAGAACCATGAAACAGGAAGTAATAATTTTTAAAGGAAATTCATAAGCACACCCTCAAAAACACCCAATTGGGTGACAGGGACCACTAAAGCCCAGGAAAATCTTAAAGAGACAGTAAATACAGAATGAATAACACTATTTACAACGTGGAAGCTCTCATTTTAAGTTCACTGATAATAGAAATGCCATCTTTAATCCCTAGAAAATGTGTGGAATCTAATCTAAGTTGCCACAACCTTTCCCAGTACAATAATTTGTTCTTCCAATCCCCTATGTAGGCAGCTGCATGTACTTGTTCCAAAATAAAAAACTTAAATATTTTAAAACGTAGAGAGGATAGGGAATGCCTTTCAAGGGCACTCTTGCTGTCAGCCTTCTGTATACTATAAACTTGCTGATAGATTCTTTTGTTGAAGGCATTGTTGGTTTTGCCTACATAAAACACTTGACATTGGGTGTAAACTGCAATGTATTCCACCCTTTCAGAATAGCAATAAAACTTGTCCCCTTTTGCATGCTTCATAATAATGTCCAGTAAGGGACCTGTATAATTGTTCTCAATGTAACAGCAGTGTGGGCATTTCCACATTTCAGAGTCACTGAAAGTCTGGAAAAGAAGTCAAGACAAGGTATCTCCAATAAAATTTTGATGTTGGGCTTCCTTTTGTATGTAAGTGTCGGCTGGCTGTTAACCAGCTGCTGGGTCCCTTCATCACAGGAAAGAACATACCAGTTCTTGCAAATAATCTGCTCAATGTTCTTAACATCCAGGGAATATTGAAGGATCATTCACTTTTGATCTGTGAATTTATTAATGTCTTTCTGGTTAAACCTAGTAGAATTCACCAAGCTACCCTTTATAATAGCTGCATACATCTCCATTCTCCCATCCCATACCTCAGCTTGAACACTGTCCAAAAGGGAAATGAGGTATCCTCAGTCTAAAAACATGTTCTTAAGGACTGAGAATTCATCTAGACAAGTGGCATCATTAGAAGACAATCATAAAACTCTAATAAATTGACTTTTCACAGTTCCATTCCTTTGGTGGAAAGGATGGCAACTTTGAAAGGACAAAAATGAATTATAATAGCTAGGCTTCCTGTATACCTGGGTTTCTAAACAACCATGACTTGTTCTTTGGATATTGCTTTTCAAAAGGTTGATCTGCTGCTCATCAAAATGGCAAGTAAACTTCTAAAAGTTAGTACTAGACCCTATCACCTCCACTAATGCCAAAAAATCATTGGTGGTGTCCTTCCATATGAAGAATAAGTCATCCAAATATCTGAAGTTATCCAGGCAACCACTAAATAATGGCACCTTAAAAACAGTGTCAAGTTCCCACTTGAGAAGGACAGCGTTTGCAAAATTGGGGGCACACACAACCTCCATCGCTACTCCTGTAAGTTGTTTAGAATATTCACCACCAAAGGCCATGAAGTTGTTATTTAACACAATGTTAATAAAATCCTGCACAAGTACTTGATCTGGCACTGAAAGACCCCCAACTCTCTTAACATTCTCCAAATCATTCCAACCCCTCATCATGGAGGATAATTGAAAATAAGCTTTGTACATCAAATGTAGCTAATAAAGAAATACTATAAACATTGTTGTGACATAATTTGTTCATCAGGTCCCAGGAATCCCTAATGTGCAGAAATGAGTGAAACATGTTCTTTACTTTCTGATCTATACACTTTCTATAATAAAGCCACCTGTGGCCACAATGGGCCTTAAAAGAGTGTCCTCAACATTTGAATGCACTTTTGAGATTCCAAATATTTTAGGAACCACTGGATTGGCCATGGAAAGAAACTCATACAGTTTGTGTGTAATGTTGTCAAATAACAGCAATTCAAGAGCAATCTTAATACTTCTATATGCAATGGCTATTTCATTAAGGGAGACCACACTGTAAGTTTGAGTGTCTCCTAGTAGATTGCACATATGACCCTCATAATCCAGGTATCCCATAATCACTAAGCTACCACTTTTGGCAGGCTTTATTGTAGTGATGGTTTTTAGGGTTTCCCTGTCTGATGAAAAGAGATTATAGAATTGCTTGTTACACTGAGAAGCTCGCAAAACTTTCTTGCAAATCTTTTCATATATGTTGATAGTGGGTGTAAAGGGGGAATTGGCTAAACTTTTCCTTTTGAAGGGATTAGCCTTAGTTTGTAATACACACTTGTCGCCAAACACCATCTGGAAATTCAAATTCCGAGTGAAGATCCTCAGATCTAATAAAGTATGCTCCAAATTTAATCTACTAGAGGGGATGAAATTAAATCCCTTCAAAAACAGTGAATGGTGTACTCACCCAATAGGAAAGTCAGTATAGTTATAGATATTAAAACCAAAAAAAAAAAGTTGTTTTTACAGTACCTTGACTATTGTTGCAGTTCTCCACTCCACTCTGTTCCTTCACTGTGATTACCACTTCCAGTTACGAAATCCACCCTTCTGCTTGCATCTTTTCCTTGCTTGTTTCCACCCTGTCTGCTGATCTGGGATTGGTGCAGATGGTAATTGCTTTTTTGCAAGCCTCTCCAATCTCTGAGGGGGTGTCCCCTAAAGAGACCTTTCCATCATGCCTTACTTCAGGAAGCTGATTTCTATCAAAAATGCAGTTAGTGGTGGCATATGCATTAGTACCTGTGCCAGGAGGATTCAGACAAAATTACCTATTCTGGTAATCCAAATTGTCACTCTCCAACTTCCTGTCTTTTCTTTGTTTCACCTGTACAACCTTCTGGTCTGTAGAATGAAAAATCTGATTGAAATAAACTTTGTGTTTATAAAAAAACCAAGTCGCTAGTAACAGAGTCAAGAAACTTGTTGATCTCCTCCTTGTGTTTATTCAGCTTTCTATTGTTCTCATTGACAATAAGCTGACAGAGTACCAACCCAGTACAGTCAAAAAATTCTAGGAGTTCAGAATGAAAAAGGGAATGCTCAACAACACCCTGTGGAAATTTCCAGAGTTGTAGTCCCTTTGGGACATGGCCCCTTTTCACACACACCCAAAAAAACATTATCAAGCTGCAAAGATTTAAATTTAAATAAACTTTTCTCTAAAGTTTGAATCTGCTGTTGCAATGTTAAATGTTGTCCCACAGCCGATTGAATGTATTCCTTACATGAACCAAATTCCATATTGTCCAGCCATCTTTTAACTTTAATACTGGATGCAAAATACTCAATGCCTCTAGAGGGCTGAACAGGTGAATTACTGGAAGGAACTGTGCAGGTGTAATAACATCTCTGCTGTCTTAAGTGTTAAAAATCTGGGTGTGTTGTGATAAAAAATTTGTATGTTGCTGTATCTAGCCTGTTAAATCACCATGCTCCTTACTGGAAGAAAATGAACTCTATGAAATAGCTCCTGAGAGTTGTTGGCTGACATAACCGGGGAATCATTGGAAAGTGAAAAAAAATCCAAAAATAAGCAGGAAACACAGTACTGATATAAACACTAATCCAAAATAAAAGAACCGAACACCAGCAGCCTAACAAACTCAGAACGTTAATAACAAAACAAAAGCTTGGAGATTAAAACAGTCATGGTTTAGTGCTTTCATCTTGTATAAAAGACATCATCAGAACCATGAAACAGGATTTAAGTTTTTTATTTTGGAAGAAGTACAAGCAGCTGCCTACACTGGGGACTGGAAGAACAAGTTATTGCATTGTGAAAGGTTGTGGCAGCTTAGATTAGATGCCACACATTTGCAAGGGATTAATAATGACACTTCTATTATCAGTGAACTTAATATGAGAGCTTCCAAGTTGCAAATAGTGTTATTCATATTGTATTTATTGTCTCTAAGATTTTCCTGGGCTTCAGAGAGATGAAAGCGCTAAACCGTGACTGTTTTTATCTCCAAGTTTTTGTTTTGTTATTAATGTTCCAAGTTTGTTAGGCTGCTGGTGTTTGGCTTTTTTTTAAATTACTGTTTCATTTTTACCATTCTTTTTCACTGTTTTAGGAAGGAAAGGATAACTTGTAGACAAGCAGATTTACCATAGTATTGGTTTGTAATTTATCATTCTTTAATGTTAAAAAAAGAGATGGGATTGTGAGCAGAAGCAATCTTGCCTAAAGTTAAAAAAAAACTCTAGCTGTTGTATAACTTGGACAACTGGTAAGGTCAGAGCAACAACTTTATTCTACTTAATTTAATATTTAGTTGTATACTGTTTATGTGATATTTTTTTCTCATAGAAGTTGATTTAAATCTCTGTGAAATCTATAGTAACTGATTTTGATTAGACCTTTCTTTTAGAATTCTTTATTCATTTGGAGTTGAAAATGGCTTTGTGAAATGAGGATGCCATTAATGATTTGCTAAAGCACAAATGTCTTGTATAGTGTACTAAATGCTATGTAGAGTTAAAGGTAACACTGGCAATCTGTGTTCCTCATTTCGAAAGTCATTCCAAAAGCCATTAAGCCATACCAGTGTACTGTAGCCATGACTACTAATGACAAAATAGGGACTCTGTGACAAAATAGTGTCTCGCTACCTCTCCTTCTCTGCTAGTACACCCAATAATAAATCCCCCATAATGCTGTGCTCTCAAAAAAAAACCATCTCTCAGATATACACAATTGTATATTCTATATGATATTGACTCACCTTTTGATATTTTAACAATTATGTTCTGCTATGTATGTTCAATTCTATTATTTCCTGTGTGATGTGATGCTTTCTTCTTATCTTGCCATATTGTATCCTTTGTATTGTACTGTACTGGAGCTTTTCTCCCTGAGCCTCCACTGAAAATGTACCAGTGTCCTGTCGGAGTTTCCCAGTAAAAAAATGTAAAATAAAATAAATAAATAAAAATAAAAAAGGTGGATGACTTTTTTGCAATTATTGTTAATAAATCTAGACTTGATGATGATTGCATTTGTGTAATTGGCACAACTTGGAGGATTGTTGTTACATATATTAATGACTGGACTGATGACATAAATAATGTTAGGCAAAGAGCAAATAGAACTCTTTTAGGAAAGGATGTGTCTGTTGACAGTAAAGATCACTCAACTCATATTGAACAAGATAATACCACTGACAACTCTGGAATTCTGGATACAAATATTCAGCAATCTGAAGATTTAGAAAAAATAAAAAAGAAAGAAAGGAAGAAGTTCACAACAAATATAAAGGGAAAAACTGATTAGTATCTATTAAAGCAAAAAGAATAGATACTAAAAATGATGCTGTTTTGTTATGTAACACACAGATTACAGGGGAATTATAAAATGTTTATAGCTAAAAACCTTTAGTCTACAGAAAAAAGCATAATATTTTCCAAAACAGAAAATAGAAAAAAAGAGGCAAATGGCAGATAAAAAGGAAGACATCAAATTGAATTTGGAAGGATTAGGACTGTAGAATGTTACTGTAAGAAAAAAAGGAGAAAGACAGAAGTGGACACAATAACTCAAGCAGTGGATTTACAAAGCCATCTGGATGAGAATTGTATGCCTGCAAATGTAATAAACAATAAAAACATTGGGATTAATAAGACTAATTGTGATGAACATCATTCCTTTATAACAATTGATAGAGCAGATATCATTAAATTAGATGTTGGAGACAACTCAGATCTGGTCAGAAAAGATATTCTTGTAGTTGAAGATTTAATTAATAGAGGAACTGATACTTAATATTTACAGAGAAGATAATGAACATTGAATAGTGTTATGCTTGCCAGGAGCAAAAGTAAAGGATGTGAGACAGGCCTTAGAATGCCGTAATGTAAGGAAGTATGGATATGTTTTTACTCATGTTGGTACAAATGAGCTCATAAACAAGGACTCTCTGACTGCTAGTAGGGAACTTACAGCCCTCTTAGATGGCACAGCTTGTATAGGTGTTGGAACATATTTTTCAAAAATTACATATAGAAAGGAGAGTTGGGTCACTGTGAATGAAAAGAATTTTGGGCTAATAACTACATGAACATGTCCTATTTGAAAAAATGGAGATGTGTAGAGGATGGTGTGCATTTGTTAAGATCAGAGAAGAGAATTTTTGCAGCAGTTATTTTGCAATAATTGACAAAAAGAAGGCAGGATTTATGCCAAGTAGAACATTTAACAGTTCACAGGTAGCAACATTTATCTCTGATTTTTAATGCTAGAAGCATTAATAATAATACAGTTTTTATTGGAAATGTTGCTACTTTCCAATAAGATTGATGTTGTTTGTGAAACATAGCTAAAGAAGAACAATGATTGGAAACCAGTTCTGTCAGGTTGTAAATGTTTTTACTGTAACATTCATTTTAACAAAAAATCAGGTGGATGTGTTATGATAGGTATTAAGGATTATTATGAGACATGTGATTATCACATATAGAAGGATAACACCAATAGTACAGATTGTGTAACTGTGACAATAAAAACAACCATGAAACAAAACAATGGTTAGAATGTATAGACCAGCAAAGCCAAGTGCTGATGACATTGAGGAATTCATACTTCCCCAGCAAATGAAATAAAATTCTTTCTAAACAAAACAAAAATATTTCTAATAGGTTATCCCAGCAGCATATAGACATTATTAATAATCCAATAACTATGACAGAATTAAAATCCCAAATCACTAAACTAAAAGTAAACAAAGCACCAGGTCCAGATAACATTCTACCTGAAATGTATAGATTATTATCAGGTCAGACATTGTCTATACTATTAAAAGTATACAACGTATCCAAAGAAGAGTTATTAATACCTCCATCCTGGAGATATTCATTAATTTAGCCAATAATAAAACCTGGTAAGGAAGGAAAATATTGCACGTCATATAGGCCCATATCCCCATTAAACATACATTATAAGATGTTTATGGCAATCTTTGCAAATAGAATCAAACATTTTCTTCCATTACTAGTACATGAAGACCAAACAGGCTTTATTAAAGAAAGAAACACATATGATAATATCAAAAAGACCATAACTTTAATAGATCTAGCTAAACATAGAAATATAGACTTAACTCTAGTCTCCCTGGACATCAGCCGTGCTTTTTACACTGTAAATTGGAGATATTTACATCTAGTACTAGACAAATACAAATTTCCTAATGCATTTATACAACTAATTATATCCTTGTATGAAAACACTTTAGCATATGTCAAATTAGGTTCCCACAGATCAGGTCCAATTGCAATAAAGAAAGGAACTAAGCAGGGTTGTCCGTTGTCACCTTTAATATTTGCTTTTCTGATAGAGCCTTTTGCAAATAACCTCAGATTACAAGACAACATTAAAGGCGTGGACATTTTCAAAACATTAAACTTGAAGCTTCAATTGTTTGCAGATGACATTCTGCTGACTCTTTTGGATGCAAATCATTCCTTACAGGCATTATTTGATTCCATGAATCAATTTCAAGAGGTTTCTGGACTGTTATTTAATGAAAATAAAACTAAAATATTGTCTCTAAGTTCCAAGAAAAATAAAAAAAACTAGATAAAAAATTCTCAAAGTACTCAGTTAAAGAGGGTAAATTTCACTACTTAGAGATTTACTTAACGGAAAACCTAGATGACATGATTCTAATTACAATTATATAATAGATAAAATACAAGCAATGATAATAAATTGAAACAAATATTTATACACAATTGAAGATAGATTATACCTGGCTAAATCAGTTATATTTCCCAAAATATTATATCTTATTCAAGTTTTCTTACTACCACCACCCAAGCATATAATACAAAAATATAATAAATTGATATTAAAATTTATATGGCACCCAAATAAACCTCGAATAGCACTAAATAATCACTTACCAAATTTGGAAGAAGGGGAAATAAATCTTCCAGACATTGAAACATATGCCTTTTCTACTATTATTAAAAACATTACACTATGGTTAAATCCATCATACTCCTCTATATGGAAATTACTTCATGAAGAGATATGCTTAGATATCATGCAAAATCATATACATGATCATTTAATCTTCTTACCAAACATCTTCTATTGGACATTGAAAACATATATATTAGAAGATAAAAACTTTCAAGCTCCATCACATTTTATTAAATAATGAATAATCATACACTATCCTTATTTAAAAAGTTTGTAAACGCTAACCCTACTATTAAATTTTGGATATTTTTAACTTTTCCATTAGCTTATACCACCAATAACTTAGAAACTACACAAATAAATAAGATGGAAATATTAAAACAAAAAAACTACAGTTCTGGCATCAAGTAATAGAAATAGGTAAGGCCCCATCCATTACATAGCTTATGAATAAATATAACATAAATAAAGACATGTGGCTGACTTTAGAAATACTGAGACAATTTGTATTAAATAAAATAGAAGTAATACAAATTTCAGTCAGACAAGATATACCTAAACTAATTAGATATTGTATATTCATAACAAACCAACCTTATCAAGGGAGTGGATACTCATCTAACATATATAAAATTGTAAAAAAAAAGAAAGGATATATCACAAAAATGCTTATTGGAATTACTTGACAGTGGTGAATGGGCATCCCCCAGAAGAAGATGAGAAAAAAATCTATTCTAATATCTTCAAAACACACCACATTATCACGTCACTGGAAATTGTATTCATGGAGATTTTTACATAGAAGTTTTATCACCCCTCATAAGATAGCCTTAATGTTTGCTAGTGAAAATATTTGTTGGAGGTGTGAAAGAAAACTAATACAAACTGGGAACATGTTTTTTTAGACTGTATTAAATTAAAAACCTATTGGAGTAATGTAAATTATTTTCTTCAAACAATATTCAATAATAATTTCAGTTTAACAAAATCAATGGCATTGTTTAACTCCTCTACACCAAAATGCATGTCAAAGAAAACATTATCAGTATTTTGGACTTTGCTAACCATTGCCAGAAAAATAATTACCACAAACTGGAAAAAAAAATCTTCTCCTTCATTCAAGTTTTTTAAAAACCTTACATTGACTGTTGGTCAAATGGACATCAACACATGAAAGAACAAAAACAACAGAGTAACATCATACTTCAGTACTTGGCTGAATGTAATGGACATTCTAGAGAAAATGGACAATATTCCTAACTGAAAGATGTGATTATATTTTAGAAATGAATATTCACTTAAACTGGTTAGACACCTTTGTAAATAGTTATGTTCTAATGTTATAATCGTAATATTAAGTCAGTGTTAGTTTTTATTTCCATCTAGTTGTAAATATCTTCTCATGATTTCATTATTGTACCATTCATTAGTTTTTCTTAAAATTGTGATAAATGTGGGAAACAAAAAAATAGAAGAGAAAAAAAAAAGAAACACAGGTGGGAAGAATAATAGTGACTGGGGACTTAAATTTACCAGAAACAGACTGGAATAATAATCATTCAACAACATTAGAAAGGAAATTACTCACAACATATGTTCAGGAATATATGAAACAGTTGCTTCAGAGTTAAAAAAAAAAACTACCAGAGAACGGAACATACTAGACATTGTTTTTGTTCCTGAATAAATTCCTGTTAGTTTACATCAGGTTTTACTACTGTTAATGTTCAGACATGAGGTTATAAAGGCTCTTTTTCTTTTG
The DNA here is from genome assembly GCF_019279795.1 of Protopterus annectens. Taxonomy (NCBI): domain Eukaryota; kingdom Metazoa; phylum Chordata; order Ceratodontiformes; family Protopteridae; genus Protopterus; species Protopterus annectens. Next base: position 73,684,081 of record NC_056737.1, on the reverse strand, counting down.
TCCCTAGCTGGCGGCTGGTGGAGGTGGTCAATCCTGTAGTCGGTACTCTGCTGTGGGTGCCACTAGATTCCAGACTTCTTTCCTGATGCCTTTCCTTGCTGTTCAGTCCATGGGAATGTTTCTGGCCTCCTGTAGGTTGAGCTGCCAGTTCTCAGGTCCTCTTCAACCTGTTCAGCCCATGTCTTCTTTGTGCAGATTTGTGAACTCTGCAGTTCATAGGATGCCCTCTCTATAATAGTCTGTATGGCAAGTGATGGGTGTCCATCATGCACACATGTCCAAATCAGCACAGCCACCTATTCTGGATCTGTTCACTGATCATTGGCTGCTGATCACATCTAGTCCAGATGCTATCATTTCTAATGTGGTCACAAAGTGAGATTCCCAAGATTTGGCACAGGCACCTTGTTTGGCAATACTCAAGCTTGCTCAGGTCTGGCTTGAGGAGGATCCATGTTTCCAATCCATAAAGGAGAACTGGCAAGATCAGTGCCTAGAAAAGGCAAATCTTGGTAGTGATAAAGATGCTTGTCCTCGTCTTGTCCAGTTCTACTATGGACTTCAGCTGTTGATGCCACCTTCTTCTCCTGGGCCAGTGAATCCAGATAATTGAATTCTTGTGTTTGTTCGATCTGAACTCCCCCGAGGTGGATGATGGCTTGTGACCCATCAGTTGCCTTCACTTTGGTCTTGTCCACATTTATCTGAAGACCATATGATTGGGTGATGGGAGCAATGTCGTAGAGGATATCTGTGGCCTCAGCATCAGTGTATGTAAAAATTAATTAATTTATTTTTTGACATTTGTTAACCGGTTTAGTCCAACTGGGCTTGTGGCCCATTTTCAGTGGAGAACTGAGGAGAAAAGCTCCAATACAACAAAAAAAATAAAGTTTACAAGATAAAATGCCAGACGTAGTTATATATACAACTTTGTACTTGTGCATTCAACATATGGAGATTATAAAGAGATAAAAATTCTTAAAGTCAAGGAAGAAAGATATTAATAGTTGAGCAGGATAACTAAGTATATACATTACTGACATTAATTCAATAAACAAACTTCAAGAACTTCAACAGTGGTGGTTAAATATCATTCAAGAACTTCAACAGTGGTGTTTAAATATCATTTTAGTAGAACGTAATTTTTTGAGGCAGAAGAAATTCCTGTGTATAAAGAGAAGGGGAGAAAAGCAGAAGTAGAGAGGGGGAGTTAAGTTAGGGCTTGACAGGGACAGGTTTTGGAGTTAAGCAGATGAAGTTTAAGTTTCTCTTTGAAATGAGATGGATGTACTATACTGCATATTTCTCTAGGAAGTTTATTCCAAGCTTGGGCCATAGAGTACTTATATAGGAGTTTGCCCACTGATTTTTTTGGGATAGTATATTTGTAGTAGATGCTGGTTAGATGTCCACAAAATGGCACTGATATCAGTGAACATGAGATCAGTCACAGAATGGGCTTCATCATCCTGCCCTGAAATGCTTCCTCATGATGGCATCCACCACTATGTTGAACAGCAGTGGAGAGAACACATCCCATTGATGGATCCCAGTCTGGATGGTAAGCTGTTCAGACAGTTTGTTCCAAATGCATACCTGGCTGGTTGAACCATTGACTTTTGAAGGAGTCTGATTATTTTCTTCGGCATGTGCTGAGTTTCCAATGTCTTCTATAGGGCAGACGAATGGATACAGTTAAATGCAGACTTGAAATTGATAAAGACAGTAACTGTACATTGTCCACACAAGATTCTTTCCTTAATTAGCTGTTGGATGGCAAATATTTGATTGCAGCATCCTCTGTTTGGTCTAAGTCCAGCCTATTTTTCCCTACTGGTTTGCTTGTGGTATTTCTGCAGCCTGGATTGTATGAACTTCAATAAGACTTTGCCAATGATGGACAGCAGGCTGATGCTATGGTATTCTTTCATTTCCTGTTGTCCCCCTTCTTGTGGATGGGTACAGTAATGGCCTTTTTTCATGTGGATGGTATCTGTTCCATAACCCATAGCAGCTCAATCAGTGCATGGAGTCAGTGCAGAAGGATATCGCCACCAGCCTTGATTGCTTCCACAGTAACCTGATCAGTGTTGTGGCAGCAGATTTCAACTTTCCGACTATTAGCTTTGCATCAGTCATTGGGGCCTCAGGGAGATTGATGGGTGGTGGATCGACCATTGGTCCATGAGGTGGGTCATGGTTGTAAAGCTCTCAAAAGAATTCCCTTCAACATTTCAGGCACTCATAAGGTGACAGCACAAATGTCCCATCCACTTTTTTTGATGTTGTCCCTGGGGGTTTGGTCTTCCCACTCAATCATTTGAAGGTGCTGTACAGGGTATGGCACTCATGTCGAGATGCCACCTCATCTGGGTCAGCTGCCACCTGGCTTCAGTATGCTTCCCTTTCTGTTTCAGCCTCTGGCAAACTTCTCAATTGAGCTGACAGTATCTTTCATAGTTGACCATTTTTGTCTGCTTCCGTTGGGTTATGAGATCCAGGCAGTCATCAGATATCCATAGCTGCATTTTTTGGTGGATGGGTGGGCATAGCAATTTGATGCATTCCATGATGGAGTTTGGTATCTGCTTTTCTGCCTCATCCATGTCTTCCATTTGGGCCAATACTGCAAACTGGTTTGACAGTGTGATCTAGAATTCTTGTTTGTGGGTGGGGGCCATCAGTTGCTTCCAGTCCAGCCTGGCTGGTGGAGGTGACTTGCACTTTGCACACTGTAAGTGAAGCTGCACCATGGTATGGATGGGGTAAGGATCAGAGCTACAGTCAGGTCCTCACATAGTATGGACATCCTGGAACGATGATTGTAAGTGAGAGTTGACCAGAATGTAGTCTAATATGGCTGAATACTAGCTGGATGGGTTTTGCCATGTGAGCTGGTATTTGCAGGGATACTGGAAATAGCTATTTCCCACAATGAGATCATTTGGTGCAGCAAAGGACAGAAGGTGCAGGCCATTATCATTCATGTTCCCATGGCCAAATCTACTCATCGTTCCTTCCCAACTGGACCTGTACTCACCGATGTGGGCATTGAAATGTCCCGCCAAGATGATCATCTTGGTCTGTTGGATCAAATCCAGCATGTACTGGAGCTGGTTGCAGAAGTCATCCTTGACTGAGTCTGGACTTGTCTCGGTTTCTGTGTAGATAGAGAGAATGTGGGTCTTGATGGTACCATTGGTGAGTGCTGCCAAGTGGTCTGATATTGATTGGAAAGTGATTGTGCTTTTTGCAACCCAGCTATCCACCATAAATCTAATGCCAACTTCTTACTGCCAGAGTAGTACAGTGTCATCATTTCTTTGGCTGTAGGTGGTTGGATGGTCAATGTTCTAGATAAAGTGAGTCATAACTCTGACTCTGCAGTGATCAAGGTTTAGCATTTCATGAGTTATTTGGCAATGATTTCCTTTTGGCTGTGGTGGCTGGTTTCAATGTTCCACTCAGTGATATGGATTTCCAATTTTGGTGTAATGAATTTCCTTTGGCCAGTAGCCAACTTCTCACCAGCACCCTGGTTCCCCAGTGGCTGCCCCAATGTGGTAGCATGAGCAAATGAGTTTTTCAAATTTCCATGCAGTTTTCTTGCCTGCTTTCACTGGTTTCCCAGTTCTGGTTGCCATGGCTGGGTGACCACCCTCCGCCTTTTGCAGCTGGGCTTGGGACTGTCCTTGCCAGAGTTTAAAGATTAATTTGTTCGTAGATATTTCTACCAGTCTGAAATATAAACCAATGCACAGAAGATTAACAGATTATATGGAAACAAAACAGTCACTATGTAAAACTAATTGGAGTGATGCATTTAGTGGAAAAAATGCAGAAGGAATGTGGAAAGTTTTGAAAGAAAATTGTTTGAATTAAAAAAAATCAAAACAAAATTGTTTAACATCAGGATCTAGCAACACAAGATCAGGAGGATGCATTTCAATAAGAAGAAGATACTTGATTAAGGTGAGAGACAAAAAATTTTAAATAAAGGAAAAGAGGTTGGACTATGACTTTGAAAACTGAAATAAATTTGCTGGACAGACAAATTAAACATATTGTGAAACAACATTAACAAATAAATTGGAGAACATTTCTATAAAGATATTTTGCATAATAAACCATTTTACAGACATATAAGATGACCTACAAATTGGTAAACTGTGTTTAGATTCTAAAATTTATTCTCTGACATAATAGATTACAGATATATTTACAAATTCAAAATATTACACAAAGTGGTTTGCCATCACAAAGGGGGTAATAAATTCTTCTAGTGACATCCAGTAAACCACAGATACTTTAAATCAAATTAGATTATATTGAAAAACAACTACTCAAACTGGATCTAAATGGAGGAGGTGGAATTGGTAATAATGACCTGAGAATACAACTTGCCTGAACTTTCAGTACCATTATATCCATTAATTACTAGGCTGTATAAATATGGAGAGATTCCTCATGATTGGAGACATACTTGTTAAATCTGTCTTTAAGGAATAGGGGAGTATGACAAACCCAGAGTCATACAGACCCATATGTTTACTTCATGTTGTAGAAAAATAATGGAGATGGTTATATCAGATAAATTATTGTCAGAAACGGAAAGGTTGGAACTTGAAACTATATATCAGCATGCATATGTTAAAAATACATCAATTACCACCAGTAAGATGATGATCTATAACAATATAGTAACAGCTATGAATGACAAATTGTGCTGTGATGTAATTTATATAGACCTAACTTCATCATTTGATACAGTCATACACAAAACACTGATCAATAAATTCAAACAACTAGGTACTGATGTACCCTTGATAGGCTGGATAGTTGCCGAGCTGACAGACAAGACATGGCAAGTATCATAAAGCAATTGGACAGGTGAAATTTGAGGTTACATTCAGAGTTTACTACAGGGCTCTGCCCTAGGCTCATACTTGCTTAAATTGTATCTTTCGGATCTCTGTTTTTCATCTGAGGCATTCTACAATCTGTATGTAGATGTTTTGAAACTGGGTAAACTGATTACATGTGTTACAGACAGGGCGAGTCTGCCAAAGAATTTGACTAAATTGACCATTTGGTCACAGGAGAATAATATGCTGATAAATACAAAAAAAAAGTGTATGAGATTTGGGAGTCATAAATTGAAAGATGATTGAAACTGTAGATTCATTTAAGGGCTTGTGTATATGGGCATATCCAGCTTTGAGTTTTTTTTTTAATCATATAAACAATTGGTTAATGACACTTATAGAGCTATTAGGTTGTACAAAAAGATTTATAAAATCTAAGAATTCAGAAATTATTATATTATTTGTTATATTAGCCCCAAGCTAGAGCAGAGAATACCAGTTTGGAACCCTTATAAGAAAACAGTCACTTAAAGGAGCACTGAGGAGCTATAAAAGGACATCCATGAATGTGAAAATTTAAATTATTATGAAATACTAAAATATCTGAACTTGTACAGGATTTCATATAGATATTTAAGAGGATCCCTTATTTAGGTATAAAGGGCATTTAGAGACAACTATCTGTGGGAATGTTTGGGGCTATCAAAAAGTAGTAGAGATTCATCAGACAATCTATGTTGAAGAAGCTGTAGGATTCAGAAGTATACTAATTTAATGTCTGAGGTATTTGCTGTGCTTAGAATCGACTACCTGATGATATTAAAGCAAGCACCACTTCAGATATTTTTGAGAACAGCCTGGACACTTATTATAGAACTAACTTGTTCTGGTATATTGGCAGGTTAGAAGGGCATTATTGCCCATGCTTGAAACATATGTATGTACGTACCTTCCAGGACATTCTCCACCAGCTATGTGGCATAGGGAGATAAACCCTAATTACAACTCAGCCAGACTAGCTTCAGTGAGGGGTCCAGGCACTGGTAGATCTGACTGTGGAGAGAGAGAGAGAGAAATGATGAACTCTCGCTTTCTGTATCTCAGGGGAGGAACTGACTGAGGTGGGAGAGGAATAATGCAGTGAAGAATCTGGGGGGATAACTTGGTTTGGGTGGTACAGGAATGATGATGTGGATCCTGCTTACCTGGCTCTCTCTGGGGGGAAGGGCAGCAGGGGAGGAAGGGATTATGATATAGAGCCTACTTACCTCCCCCCTTTTTTAATATCTCCAAATCTTTTGGGTTTCTAATACCATGATGGAAAATGGGAATGGACCCCATTCCTAAGTCAAAGTACAATTAAAGTTCATGAAATTGGTATTCTTTCAATCTTTGATGTCAGCCAGAAATGCTCTTCACGGCACCCACATTGTTCCCAGTAATGACTCCTTATGCAATTCTTATGGAGTTGCATGTACTGGTAACATATATAAATACGATTGTAGATTATTTTTTATAAGACCCATTCCCCCTATTCTTATGGGACTGTCCAGGTATCTTTCTTCTACATTGCTCTCGTTTCTGCCTGCAAGTTCTGATATTTTATGACTTTGAGTCTGTCTGTATGCAAGACACTGTAGTCAATGGGTGTGGCAATTTCAATGATCAGAGCTACTTTTGTCTTCTTTTCATTGACCACTATATCCAGTTTTCTAGCATCTGTCTTTGAACTGTTGGTAATGGATGATCCCATGTGATGTAAACTTCATCATTTTCTGTAATGCTTTGTGGCTCATGTTTCCAGTGTTTTTCAGCTACTTCACTACCATAATGTTTGCACAACCCCCAGTGCAACAATCTTGCCACATTATTATGCCTTTCAATATACAGTCCTTCTGCCATTAGTATGTCACAACCAGCAATAAGGTGTGCAACTGTTTCCAATTCAGTTTTACAAAACCGACATTTGTCTGTTTCTCCTACATGTTCAGTGAACTTTGTAAACTGACCTGTATGCAGCCCGCTAACTTGGGCTGCCAATATTAACCTTTCATCTCTTGGTTTGAATTTGCATCTCCTTAACCATTCCTGCATTTGTTCCTGATCAACATGAAGTTCTTCCAGAAGTTTTCTATACTTTCAACTAAATTTATACATTTTCCACATTTCTTGCCTTCTCATCAGATCTTTCACCTTATATTCTTGTTTTTGTTTTTTTTTTTAGCACATTCAGTTGCTGCCTGATTTCTATTTACTTCTGGATTGATTTCCATTTCTGCTTGATGTCGATATGCTTCTGCAAGATTAAGTAGAGAAGTCTGATATTTATTCTCCTCATGTTTCAAAACTTTCACTATGTTTGGGTCTTGTGATGTCAACAGATATGTGTGGAGTCCCACGATTACAGATATATACATGTAATCAGTTTCAAGGAGGTCCATCCCTCCCTTGGAACAGGGTATATATACTCTTGGTATGCACTGATTTTTATAAATCATTTGATGAGCATGAAGCATCCTCCTTGTTTTCCTATCTAATCTATCCAACACATTTTGGGGGCAGTCAATCACTCCAAAACTGTAAGTTAGGACAGGAAGAGCAAATTGGTTTATAGCTTGAATTTTGTTCCTAGATGAGATTTCAGGATTAATTTAATCTTCTAAAGTATTCCTTATTAAGTTGTATTCACATTTGTTCATATTTTATTGTTGATCCTTCAATTCCCAAATATTTATACACTCCCTCTTGCTCAAGTTCTTTTATATCACATTCTTGTCCCAGACTGATGTTTTCCTGTTGCTGCAGTTTTCCTGGTTTAAATGTTGCTTTTATACACTTATCAAGATCAATTGACATTCTTATATCATCTGAAAAAGTTTTGACAACTTGCAGTTGTCAAAACTTTTTCAAATGATAAAAGAATGTCAATTGGTCTTGTATCGTCTGAAAACGTTTTGACAACTTGCAGTTGTACTTTCAGTTCCTCATCTGATGAGTTATACAGTTTTAAATCATTGATAAAGAGAAGATGAGAAGTCTTTACACTTTGTTGTTTTCTAGGAGCCAAATTATAGCAGTAGTATAAGCTGTTAAGTAGACAGCTTAATGGGTTAAGGGCAAGGCAGAATAGCAGTGGTGAGAGAATCACCCTAGAGTATCCCCCTTTGAATTTTTATCCCAGGGATAATAATTTGTCCTTTATCATAGCTTAATTGCAAAGTGGTCTGTCACTATTTTACAGTCACTGCAAAGTAGTCGATCAGTGTAGGATGTATCTTACACATTTTTAAGCACTCTTTTATCCATCAATGTGGGATACTATCAAATGCTTTTTTGTAGTCAATCCATGTCATACTTAGAGTCTTCCCCTTTTTACAGTTCTCCAATATGACATTATTTAACAAGAAAGTATCCTTTGTTGCATATGACTTTCTTTTATTGTCCTTTTGTTCTACTGCCATAATTGAGTTTTCTTCTAAATGACTATAAACTCTGTTGGCATCAATTCCCATGCATGGTTTATACATTGATGGAAGGCAAGTTATTGGTCTATAATTTTTAGGGTAGCTTGCAGGTTCACTCTTAAATAGGAGCATTGTTTTTCCTGTTGTTAGCCAGATTGGTGTCTGTTCAGGGTGCACATATAAATAGTTCTTACTCATGGCTAAATATTGGTGCAAAGATTGTAATACTTTTACCAAAAGTTAGGTTTTGCATTTGTGCCTGGGTTTTTCCAGTTAGAGGCTTTTCTTAACCTTGTTTCAGTCTCTCTGGCTGTTATTTTATCTCATTTCATATCCTGTACGTTTAGACTTCTTATTCTTTCTTTTGTTTCTTCTATCCATTTAGCATATTTGTAATGTTCCACAGGATCTTCATAGATACTTAGGTTCATAGGTTCATAGGTAGGGCCTATACAAGCCTAGCCAAAAAGGTACCCTGGCTTTCGCCACCCAAGAAAATTATTTTCCTGTGTCACTGTCGAGCAGAGCCACAGAGGTGATCCCCGGGGTGAATTTCCTATTTCCCATCAAGATTTTTCTTGAAGAGTGCTAATGAGGAGCTTTGTTTGATATAGATAGGTAATTTGTTCCAGAGTATGGGAAGTCTCTGGGACAGGAATATATCCCTCCAGCATGTTCTGTTTATTGTGGTGACAAGGTTTAGGTTCTTAGAGCGTGTAGCTCAGAGGGATTGGGATTTCTTTAAGTGGAGCATGTCCAACAGCTCTGCATTTGACATAGCTTTGTATGTTAGGCAGAGATCGCCTCTGAGTAGGAGATATGTGACAGAGTAAAGCTAAAACTTCTCCAAAATATATCTATTTCTTCTTTTTTTTTGTGGTCTTTCAATTCCTTTTACCTTGTTTCCCAATTTTCTATAAAACTTTTTTGGGTCATCAATAAATTGCTTATTTTGCACTTTATCTTTATATTTTTCTATGTATTGTCTAAGTTTTTCTGCCTGTGCTGAGATTTTTAGTTTGTTATTTGCAGCAGTACATGATGGATCCTGATCTGTTCTAATACTGAGCATTGCTTTTATCATGTCTATTTTTCTTAGTATTTTTGTTGATCTGTTCCCTCTTCTACATTTCTCTAACAGTGACACTTCTTGTCTTAATTGCTTTATAGTTTTCTCTATTCGATAATTCCATGATGGTATTCGATTTTTCCCCTTCCTTTCCCCACTACCCTGTGTACTTGTGGTAGAACTTTATCAGTTCTTAATTTAGTTGCACAGTACTATATCCTGTTTACTTCTGTTATATCACATGGATATCTATGGACAGTCCTAATTATTGTATTCATTTTTTTTTATCAATCTTCTGACTTTTTGGGTTTTATTGACCTTCTGCAGTCTATTTCTTTCATTGATCTTAATCTATCTATCTATCTATTTCTATTAAATCAAGCAACTCTTCTCTTAACTCATTTTCTCCTAAATTGAGGGAACATTTTTTATTTTCCATTTCCAGGTGGCATTCTACAGAAAGTTCTATTGCATCTTCCTGCGGCACATTCTCTTCAATTTCATCTTGTGCCATCCATTGCTCTGTCATATGGGAACTCACTGGCCTATCACTCCTCAAGATTGACTGCATCAGTTTCCACAGATTCCTGTTGCTTCCCTTGCTGTCCAGCTTCAAATGAATGGTTATACAGGTTTCCTGTGGAATGTTCCAAAATATCTTCATATGGCACCTGACCAATTGCTTCCCATTCCACTGGTTTCCCCTTAATTTGGATATTCATTACCCTATCCTGTTGTGGTGCTTTCTAAATTAGATTTTCTACACTGAATCCTTCACTTCAGGTACTCCATAACCTGTTTCTATTTCTGTAACTTCTCCATTACTAATCTCCTTTTGTTCTTTCCTTCTTTGTCTTCTTACATTTTGTATTGTAACTTTTTTATGTCCGGATTCCTTTGCCCGTATTTCTTTTCAAATATCTTTGGTGCTGGTGTTTTGTATTGATTCTTTTTGCTTTCTCCTTTGCATAGATATTACACCATATTAAATCCCTTTTTCATTCCCATGTCCATATTTCTTCTTCAGATGTTTCAAGATCTTCCTGCTTCTCTTACTTTGGGGACTCACTCCATCATGTTGTGATGTAGCCTGTGTTAGACCTCCTACACCACATCCTTCACTTTGCAGGCATTCCATAACTTCAATTTCTATTTTTTTAACTTCTAATTTACTAATCTTTTCTACATTCTATCTTTGTGATATTATTTTTTATAGTGAAGTTTTCCATTTCTGGATGCCTTTGCCTGTATTTCTCTTGGAATATCTTTGGGGCTGCCTTCTTTATATTGATTAATTTGGCTTTCTCCTTTTCATAAATATTGCACCATATCAAATTTCTCTTTCTTTCCCATGTCCATATTTCTTTTTTATACTTTTCAAAAATCTCTGGGTTTTGTTGTTTGTATTTTTGTACTTTCTCAGATGCTTCTTTTCCCAAACAGATCAAAGTTTCTTGATCTATATACTGTTTTTCAGAAATCTGTTGCATTAATGAATACAAATTTTTATTTGAAGCTTCTAACAGTTTTCTTGTGGATGTATTTTTCTTTCATCTAATTTTTCTCTTAATTATTTTGTATATATTGTGTCTGGAAATTCTGGGCTTTTTGCATAATAGTAACAATACATAATTTCTTTCTTATCCTCAATATCCACTTTATTGTCTTTATGACTTCTTCATTGGCCTATCTGATTTTTGTGGACTACTACTTCCTTCTACTACAACGTGTGTGTGTGTGTGGGGGGGGGGGGGGGGGGGCATCCTGGCCCCATTGCAGGAATGTTTCTGTATTTTGAGGATTCTACTCTGTCATCTTTTCCAGTCTTGGCACCAGTGTGCCTATCAGGACTGGGCCCTTTTTATCCTGGGTCTTGTGCACCCAGCTATCTTTTTTAATTTTAACCTACTTCTGTCCATGATATATGCTATATAAATACTGTCTATATATCAGTGTCGTCTTGGTGAGATTTTGTAAAAACAGGGTCCACCTCATGAAGGTGCTCCCCAAGACTTGAGGATGAATTCAGTTTCAGCACTACTACCCTTGCTTGCTGCTTTATCTCTCCATTCAGAGCTGACTATGGAGGGAGACGAATGATGAGGTAGAGCTTACTCACTTTTGTGTGGGTTAGTGGTTGATGACTACATTCCTATGGTGCTGGCTCTGACTAGATACCCTTTGTAGAGACCGGCAATTCAGTTTGTTTTAAAGGAATGCAGGATTACTGAGATTTTGACTTTTGGGAAGCAGAAGGCATATTCTGTGTGAATATGTAATGCATACAAACTCATTAAGATGTAGCAGGCTTGAGTAGAAAAAAGCATGAAAGCAGCAGCAAAGATGTACAGTCACCTGAAGCGATGACAACTGTGCACAAGAGCTACAGCAAAAACCCACCATCACCTGATGGGATGACAGCTATGCACAAGAGCTACAGTAAAAAGCCACAGTCAACTGAAGGGATGACAGCAGTGCACAAGAGCTACAGTAGAAACCGACAGCCAACTGAAGGGATGAGAGTAGTGCACAAGAGCTACAGCAAAAAGCCACAGTCAACTGAACGGATGACAGCAGTGCACAAGAGCTACAGCAAAAAGCCACAGTCATCATAAGGCACAGTGCACGAGAGCTGCAGCAAAAAGCCACAGTCAGCAGCAAACGTGGCAGCAGTACACTATAACCGCAGCAAAAAAAAAAAAAATCCAGTCAGCAGAAAGGATGATAGTGGTGTTTCTGCTACTCAGTCTTCATCTTTGGAGCAAAAAAATGGGCCTCAGAGCCAGGGGAATTAAAAAGCCAAAAATGGTAGACATACACAGACTGAGCAATGAAGGCTCTAGAATGAAACTTTGTCTTTGTGGCAAGGGGATAAAGAAAATAAGGGATATACTCATTAGATTTTACCTGGAATAAACACTATATCTCTTCAATCTTTTACATCTGGCATCCTGGTACTGTAAGGTTTATTCTAGAGCCATCATTGCTCAGTGTAGTTATGTTACCATGGGGAGAACTCATTAGTCAGAAAGGGTCCCATTGTCACTGCTGTGCTGATGACGTGCTACTTTACCACTACTGTCATCAGGGCAAGATATATGCTGTGGGTTCGCTTAGTGAAGCTCTAAAATGAGTGCAACCTCAGGTGACTACTAATCATGCTGAGTATTCAGACAGTGGCCCTAGCTACGTATTCTGCATTATGAGACTCTAGCTATCTTGTTTTAAAGTCTGTCATTTTTGGTGCTCATGTGCTAAAAAGGTGAGGAACGTAGGCATGGCACTGGACAACAGATTATCAGTTCGGAACCAGATGACATCTTTGGCCATATCATCCTTCTTCCATTCAACAAACATCCAAAGAACCCAGAGGCCATGATATAGACACCAAACATGAAATAAAATAAACAAAAGATGCTGAAAAGTGTTCAAAGGAGTAAAGCCAAAATGTGAGCATCGTTTTTTGACAGTAAACAGACTTCATCATAATGTACAGTAAGTAATAGATTGCTATAAAAAGTTCTGTTGTGCTGTGTAAGCTGTCATAAACTGTTATTTTTGAGGTTTAAGTCTCGGTACACTTTTAATGCTAAGAACTCCATTAGCCCAAACTTTTCAATGGCATTTGGGCATTGTTGTCAATCTAGTTCTAGTGTTTTGAGAAGGCTTTCAAAACTCCTCTTCTATATTCTAATTTAACATTATTAATAACAACTATGAAAATAAAATCTGAATTTGCCAAAGGAAAAAAAATGTATAGAAT